>NC_143552.1:115545588-115851764 GCF_054136105.1 Typopeltis vanoorti
GAGATCTCCTATTTGGCTTGTGGAAATAATAGGTGATGGTCCCCAGAACTGCTGGAGAAGACTCTGGAACGAACTACAAACAAGTACCTGATTACAGATACAGTGGACAAGCTGCTGTGCCCACTAGTGGAGAATTTCATTACATCTGTGATGTTATGCAGGCTAGCATCATATCATTGATGACTGCCCCACACACTCCTTCCATAGAGGCCTCAGGAACTTGCATTTACTCCCAGATAATGCCATCGATTGGTTAATTGAACCACTAGTGTGTATATATAGGTTTGCTAATTAATTTCTTATATTTTCCCCATGGGCTAAATAAATAAATAAACTAAAATGATTTAACCTTAAACGGAAGTGATAGTATTCCCTCTTTCCGGAAATTTTGGTTTTTAAACTTGGGTTAGCCTTAGTTGCTGTAATGTACTTCCAAAAAAACACCAACCATAGGCAAAGTAATAGTAGTAGTAGGGTTCCCCTTCATGGAAACTCAGGTTTTTCATCCCGCATACGGACAAATCGGTCTAGTATACATGTAATAATCCTCGTCGTCTGAGCAATTCAGGTATAGGCTTTTTATGTCCTGTTCCTGCTCTGCAGATGAAGTTGATCTTTCCACCTTAATCTTGGACGTCTGCAGTCTCTTCTTCCTGTAGGTTTATATTTATATGCTAATTAGCATAAATATACATGCAGTATACAAATCACAAATAGTATTAGTGGCTGTAGATGACGCTGTATGTAGTTGATGGATTGTAGCTAGCCCATAAATAGCGTGATGTGCGTAGACAATGGATGATGATGATGTGTAGACGTGCATAGAGTGAAGTGCCCTCCTGTGGCGAATTGTTGGTGGTATCACGTAATAATAATAATAGTACGAAAGCTAAAGCTGAAGAGTATAATTTTATAAACAACAATTAGATGAAATAACGCTTCATGATACTGTCTTAAAATGCCATAAAATAGGATGCTAAGTTCCCCCCAGAGCGTCCATAGCTCAGTCAGTATAGATGAAGCCCTTTGGTCGGAAAGACCTGGGTTCGATTTCCGTCAGTGACGTGAGTAACCTTTATCTGGTCTCTTTCGACTAAAAGGTGAGCTAGCCGGGCTCATATACGTAGGTAGGGGGTTTTCCAGCCCCGTGAACACACACGGATTACAGTCATGAATACGTTCCAGCCATGTGCCGGTCCAGAGCCCGGATAAAATTGAGGGATTGGGGTAAACTTCTGGTAAACTACCCTATAAAAAAATATCACCAGGAATATTTTGTGGGCATTTCTCCTACGGTCGGAAACGAGTGAAAGGGAAAACCAGAAGAATGTTTCCCTCCCTACTCTCTCTCTTTTCACCAAAAAGATAAATTTCAATGAAGTATTATTTTCCTCAGCAGTCAGCTTCGTTTGTGCTTTTGCCTTCAAGCATAAATAACCTAAAACCAATGATTCATTATCATGTTTAAGTCTAATTATGTCAAGAATGTAATAAATTCAGCATAAAACAGAGACCATTATTTGTCACACAAGTCAAAGCACTGAATGTACTGAAGCAAAAAAGAAACAAAATCCTTCATTGAATCCTGAAATTTTAAACCCCCTTTTTATCTGAATTCATGAAAATAAAATAAGTTAAGAACATAAGGCCACAACAGGTTCAAAAATAGAACCTGTTAAACATTGTCAAAAGCAATGTTTATAATTTTTCATAGGCGCTTCTTACAATATCAAAACAATACTTTATATTAAAAAAAAAGTTTAAAAAGCTTTTGTAAACTTGAAATAAACGTTTTCAGTCCTTATAAAAATAATAAAATATGATAATCTAATCTGTATTATATCTTGATATTCAATAAAGTAGTGTTGTTTGTTTTGAGTGAGAAATATATAATGTTTCCATGGAAACAATGAAGTCTGACTTGTGAGAGCGGTTGTATGTTCATTGTCAAAAACGAAATAGACGAATTATCCTTGGTGCTTTTTCCACACGGTTTTACCTATGTTCGAGTCCGACTTTACTTAAAAATATTATTTTAAAATAAGGAGGGGGGGGAATATAAGCAAAATAACAAGGTATTACAATGTTTTGACTCACTCTTGAATTCTCTATGGAATGATCCCTTCTTTCGTTGTCCATTCAGTTAAAGCAATTGACAGCAATTGCATTCAACCACTCATTTATTTTTGAGAAAAATGTCCAATAAGTTTTTTTCAAAATCCTTCAATAAGCATCGGTACATTAACAAATATATGCCATTTCTTGGCGGGGGGAAAAAAAAGAGACAGGTTACTGGAGTCCTATTGTACTGACATTTAAGTACTTCTATTTTAATAATTTTGTGCGCTGAGCCACTATTGTACTCAACACCTCAAGTTTGCTACGAATAGTACCGACCGACGTATCGAAACTTCCATATACACGACAGTAAACTAGAACAGTTACTTTAACATGTTTTGTTATTTACATTTGCTGACACTTAATACTACCGCCCTTACTTCACGCGAATAAGGTCCGTACTTCATGAGCGGTGTCTAGGACAGCGACAGAATCATCTGTCATCCACACGGAGTTCCAAGAATATATATGTCAACTTCATCCCTTTTGAATAAGGTGATTCTTTACATCCGGCCAGCTATGTTTACATAACTTACCAGAAGGTAAGCCACTGCTCTTTGACGTTTACGGGAGCACATTTATGACACACTTCTTTCATATTTGTTATTTCTACGGGAAATCTTGTTTTGTTTGTTTGCTGGTTGGTTTCTTTCTTTTTTCCTATTAATGTGTTTTTTTTTTTTTCCCCTGCAGTCGTTACTGATGAAGTTGTCTCTTTTCATTATTTATAGTATTTTTTAAAATGCATTAAAATGCATTTCTGCAAATCATTTTTTTTTTATTATTCCTGCCAGAGATAGAAAGCGTTAAAAAAAAAAAGATGTTTTTTTGGTGGGGAGGGAGGGGGGGGGGGCTATATTCTGGTCACATTTCTAGCTGTCTTTGACTGCCGGCAAAAAAAAAAAAAAAAAAAAAAAAACTTGCTTTATTTTCTTTAAGTATTAGTCCTTCCCGAACAACAGCTCACTCGATACAAATCCCAAATCCACTTCGCCTTAATATACTGCTCCCACATTTGGGTGTTGCATCAAAAACCTCCCTAAAAATCTTCGATTCTTTCCTAAAAGAGGGCGATTTGGCTGATGAACGATCTTTCCCCACCCTGTCTGACTGATTCACTGCACTCTCTCTCTTACATGGACTGTTCCTATTTCATACATTTGTCTACAGGTTATTATTCATTTGGAATGGTATCCACAATTCCATCAGTGTCTTCTAAAACCTATGATAATATGAACAGAAGATAATTAATATCAGTGAATGGTCCACATGGCCGGATTTAAATCATGAACTGGCTTAGGGTCTCACATTATTACATGGGCTTCCAAAACGCTTTTAAACCTAAAAAAACTGAATCTAGTTCATTTTAACTGACAACTGAATGCTAAAATTACACAGTAGACATCGGGTGAGATGAGATGTGACTGTGGCTTGCATGCCAAAGTATCTAAAAGAATTTCTCACTCGAGTAACTGACTGGCCAATTGCTCATGTATTTAGTAATTCGTTATGCAACCAACTCTCTCTCTCTCTCGGATCCGTAGCTACTTGGAATACGTGTCAGTTTAATTCCATCAGTACACAAACCAGTAGAAGCCGAAGTCAAAAATTAATATTACCTTCGTGTATACAGAAATGTGTCATTGTAATTAGGCGTTTAATTAAAAAGCTTAATTATTGGTGAAAAGGAGAGTCGAAGTAAAAACACTGTTTAAGGAGCGAGAGGGTTCCTCAAATAAAGCAGGAAAACTTTAATTAGGTGGAGGGACACCGCAAATAGATGAACGAAGATTCCTCACTTCGGGCCCTACAGCCATTCTCCTGCGTTCCACTGAGAGTCGCTGTTCGGCATCATTAACCTTTTGACGTGCAATATACGCCACTCGAAAGACAAGACCCATTCTTAGCGCAGCCCTTGTCCAAACAGCCCAGAGGCACAGAGCGAGACGCCACGGTTTATTTTCTTTAGCGGAACTATCACGCCAAATTTAGGGTGATGGACGACCTACAACTGTAGCGTCTTTTGTGCACTTTTCCGCTGACTGCTTGCACGAAGACTTGTGGGGAAACCTGATAGCGAGATTTCGGAGACCATTGGTTACAGTTATCTGTTGTTCTGAGAGAACCGCAGTGAAGATGCTACCACGGATTTAAACAGTTAAGTTAGCTTTGCTGACAATGTTCGCTAGTTTCGCTTCTGTGCTAGCTAACATTCTATCCATGTAAGCAGTTTTTGCGTGCAGACACACAAGAGGACAAATAGTAGTCTTCGAATTGCTATCTCAATATGGGGGTACTCAATCGGAAATCATGTCACATATCGAGTTTGTTTCCATTAGTTATGTTTGGCCAAGCTTGCAAATAAAGTAAGCAGGCCAAGTTTTTAGACTGTTTGTCCCCATATGCTTTTTTTTTTCGCTTCATCTGAGAGCTATGCATTGAAATTATGCGTCTTAATTACACCAGCTATACATTTATCAGAAATTATCTTGGCTGTCAGACCTTTCCAACATATTCACATCAGATTCCATATTTTTTATTACCTTTTTCTTCCCCTCCTCTTTAGCCTGGTGGAAAAGCATGATTGGATATTGTTTATAAAGTAAAAACGGACATCTATTAACGTCAATAAATTCTACCATTAAACAGCCAAACCGTTTATTAATTCTGTGGTTACTGATGCAGGGACAGATTTCTTTTGTCATTATCTACTTCACGACCAAGGAAACATTTCAGAAAGTATCACAAAAAAATATAGATTAAAAAACTAGTTAGAAGTTGTTTTAATCTAGTTTTTTTTAACTTCTTAGCTCATGGGGGGGGGGGGTTGTTTGGTTGGAGTAATTGCCGTGGTAGCTGTTGTTGCTAAGGCTCAAGAGATGAAACAGCTATGACCATGAGTACGTTGCAATTCGACAAATGCGTTTGTTCTCAGGCTTGTTTGTCTGTTTTGCGAAGTAAAAATCGTTTCACATTTGTATGAGAGTAGCTAAGTCATCTTCACTTTGTTGTGGATTAAGGCCGGTGAGACATATACTACGCTTCCCCCCCCCCCCCCCCCCAACTATAAGATCAACGTGGTATGCTTGATATTCGAAGGTATTTTGCCTAGTTTGTTTGTTTTGATGGAAGAAAACTCCGATTTTCTGGGAGTAAAAAACCTTTCCAATTTCGTATGAAATCTGTTAACTCTCTTTGATTTGAAAAAGTCTCGATAAAGGTTCTTCACATCCTGGACGGGATTTGAACCCCAGCGCTTTCCAACTAATCATCAATACCGAGAGTGAACGTTTATGGAGGTATCTATGTTTAGTCGAAAATTTAGACAGGATTCAAACCATGGTGTTTCCCCACCAAAGGACAAATGTTGTTCTTCTAACTTTGCAGGAGGAAATAAATCCTGCCAAGTCCTTCTAGGACTAGATAACTTAGCTTTGCTAAAAAAAAGACTAGAAAAATTTCTCCATGAAACGGGATTTAAACCCAGGTTTCGTAAGTGACTCATGACAAAAAGCACTTAACTAAAGGGAGATCAACGCTTTGAATAGTATCTCTTCTATGTATGTATATGTATATATATATATATATATATATATATATATATATATATATAGACATTTTTTTTTTTCATTTGTTTTTCTTCTTCCTCCTCTTTTTTTTTTTTTTTATGAGCGTGATTTTTACCACATAAACTCGGATATCTCAATTAAATACAGCCGAAACATAACCTTTTTTTTAAGAACTATTTCTAATTATTGTCGGGGTGAATAAAGTTTTGTACTGGCGAAAAAAAAATTATAGGATTTTTATAATATAGAAATTAAACCTTTTTTTTTTTAAAATGCTAATTTTCATAATTATATTTTAATTAATAAACAATGTTAAAATGATATCAAAGTGCGTAAACATACCAGTTTTAAAGCTACTTATGTAATAATAATAAACAATGCTACTAGAACTGTTTGGAAGTTCGTGGCGAACTTCTATTTTAGTAATATGCATCTTTTAATAGAAGCGTCTGATACTTTGAAGCTGATTCGATAAAGGGAGGGAATAACTACCATTCAACTGAATAGTTAACTGTGGAAAGTCGGTTATTCCGTTGTTCGAAATTCAGACAGTTCAAATGGATTTAAATACCCGTGAAGCTACGAACAATACATAATTATGTTAATTTTAATGAAAAAAACATTAATGCTGTGTCGGGGTCTCATAAGGTATTTCTTAGAATTTTCCATCAGCGAAGTTTAATCCCTATGATTTCATCAACGAATGAAGGTATCAGATTTAATGTCAGACAGACCCATAATAGATATTCGTCACACCAAATTCTATCCATCTGGAAACATTGCAATTAGAGAGTGAATGTTCTTAAGAGTAGATTTAGCTAAGTCATTATATTTAAACTAATGGACAAATCGTTGAGATTTCAAGCACACTTTTTTGTCTTTTATGCATCGGTAGAAGTGTTAATAACTTCCACAGAAATGGGACTGTTCTGGAGAGGGGGGGGGGGACTAGTTTTACTTCAAATGATCAAAAATAACAGCTCAGTCAATTTCTGCTTGTTTTTAAATCTAAGAGGAATTTTTATTATGTCTTTTTATACCTAAAAACTGAAAATTATCCATTGCATGACAGCAAGAAACATTATTTTCAAAATTTCAAAAAACTATGTTTTTGACACAAACACGGTCAACCAGAAATCTTTTGCATAGTCACACAGAAATCTTCAAGTAGGGAATCAATATTTTTATAATTTCTATTTCTTTCATTACTGACAAATTCTGTACTGTTTGATGTCTCTGCAATGCACTGCATTCATCACCCCTCTTTATTTGCATTTCATCGAACAAAATATAAATTTAATTTAATGTTCCAGGACATCATCCAAGTGAGTTGATAACTGATTAAATTGTGGACGGCAATCTGATTAGTAGTAACAACAACAATAATAATAATAGTTGTATGTTTCAACAATAATAAGTTCTACGATGCTGTTTCTCTATTTTGCTGCCGATCCTCAGCATGTTTTGTTAAATTCAGAGAGAAAACTATACATATAAGCGATTTTTATCTCACAATTGCATAAACGGTTATTTTTGTAATGATGTGGTTTCTATGAAATTTTTGTGTCTAACATATCCTTTAAATAGGGTATTCTCTGTCACAGGTTCTGATGATGAATTTTGCACTCTGAATCCTCCAGTTTTTCTTGTAACAACTTGTGAACCTAAACTGCCAGTATTTTGGCCATCATAACAAGGAAACAGTACATGGAATGGGGGATGGACAATTTTTTTTTTCTTTATTATTGATACTTCTCGTAGAAAGATGGTTGTCAGTGAAGAAAAAAAGAAAAAAAAAGTTATTTCGAATGGTATTCATTTTTAATAACATCTAGCCATTAATAAAAACAAATGCATATTCGTAGAACGAATTTCATCTGTCCATCCTAAAGACATTTCTTGTACACTATGATATTTCATAAACTCATTCAGATATGAAAGAGATGTGTTATTTTGTTTCATTAGGAGTATAAAAACGTGCTCCGCTATGGGTGAAGTTTTGAACAACAGAAAAGTAAACACACAAAAAGAAAAAAAAAAATTATCGAGTGTTTGTTGCCACATCAATTGCCTGGTAAAGAGATTTGAGTTCAAATCCCATCTATGACAAAAGGAACTTTCTTAGGCTATTTCAGGCATGGTTAACTTAGACTGAGAGAAACCTGGGTTTTATCATCTGTCAAACCGGACCATAAATGCAAGTATTTCCTCAGACTTTGGGTATGAGACTTGACCACCTTATTCTGATGAAGTTTAATGTCAATAAGCCTTTCAACACTTGCGCGGATATTATGTGACTAAAAAGAAGGAAAGAGAAAGTTTGTTTTTGACTCTCGGTGAATGCCATTTATACCAAATTAAATATTGGCAATTCGACATTCTTGACATTTCTTTCGATATGAGGACTTCATCTGAAGCAGAAACATTTAATATTTCCAAACTCGGGCCAAACATTTAGATTCAGATTATGGGAGGGAGGGAGGGAGGGAGGGAGAGAGAGAGAGAGAGAGAGAGAGAGAGATTATTTTACGTCATTTTATTCAATTAATTAAGTCAGGGGATCGCTGTGCGACCACCAATTCATTGAACATCATCTTTTTGGTTTGGTTACTGATAACTTATGTGTTCTTAATACTGCAAATGCAATGCATTCAGTAGACTTGGTCGAACCAGGCTGTTAAAAATATTTAATTAAATTTTAAATATACACTAGTTTTAGGGATATCAATTATTGTTTTGAATAAAATTTGAATAAATTAAATAATTACTATATAAATTTGGAAAGGGAGAAAAAAGTGACCGAAGTAAAGATAGACCCTCTTGTTATGTACTTTAAAAATGTCCGCTGTCAAAAATATTATTATTACGTGACACCTCCAGGGAGTCCAGAGTCTCATCGAGGGAGGGCTCTTACTCTACAACTCTCTGTCTCCGTCACTCAATCCACCAACTACATCTACCTCCCACCACCGCTAGTATATTCACAGATAATCACTAACATCCATGCCCACGGCGGGATTCGAACCCGCAGCCTTTTGGCTGGAGAGGGGATGCGTTAATCACTCGGCCAACCAGACCGGCGACATATATACTATTGTTCCAATTCATACATATTTTAAATTACATAACAAGAGGTGTATCTTTACTTCGGCACTTTTTTCCTTTCCAAATGTATATAGTAATTCTTTAATTTATTCAAAGCAGTAATTGATATCCCTAAAAGTGATCAGTGACATCACTGATTGACGATGATGCCCTGCTTCGTTAAAGTGAAGATTGTTAACAACTGCATTAACACCACTGTACCAATAACTAATAGTATTAATAATCCTTCCCTGAACACGAATGTAACTTCGTATAAATACAAATGAACATGTTCATTATACATTATAAATGTATCTGAATACAGATTGATTTATATAATGCAGGTTAACTTAATATCAACTTAAGTGCATTACTAACAATACATAATGTGTAACCAATTTGACTCTATTTGCTTGCTTGTTACTTTGTATTGTTAGCATGCCTGGTTGGTACTTTTGTGCTATAGACGTTAGAGAATGCAAGATATTTTCCATATGGACAAAATAAGCATATAATGTGTGTGTGTGTGTGTGTGTGTGTGTGTGTGTGTGTGTGTGTGTGTGTGTATATATATATATATGATGTGTATATATATATATATATATATATATATATATATATATATATATATATATATATATATATATGTGTGTGTACTGCATACGTGATGATAATGCCATCATTATCTCATCCAGTGGGCATTGGTTTCCTACATTATTGAGTATTAGGTATGGTGTATAGTTGTATATGAAGTGTTTTCATCTTTCAACATCTCTGAAACATCTTACGATTTTATCGGGAACTTAACACATACGTGATCGTTTTTCTAAGCATAGTATTTGTTAAATAAACCACGAGCCTTCGTAATAATGATTTATTCACAAGTATTGAGCATGTATGTTACGAGTAAGTCGAATATTCCAGAGTGGAAAGGGGAAAAAAAAAAAACGGTCATTTATAGATAATTCTGTCGTTATCCTAGACACTATTCGTGAGGCAGGAACCTAGTCGAACAGAGGACGGGCTTTAGTAACAGTCTATCAGTAAAAACAAACTCCAGCAGAGAGAGAGAGAGAGAGAGCTAACTTTATTGATTTTTGTGAACGTTCTTTCCCGGGAGGCAAAGGGAAGAAATGGAATGTGGAGGAAGATTCTCATTTCTGCATTCTCTTTAGCCATAAAAACAACTGTAACTTGTAGGCGGAAAATACTACAAGTTATAAAACTCAATAGGCTGAAAGTCCGATTTAATAAACCATTATCACATTTGCCATGTTCCGGTGTTCTTAAGTTTTTACTTATTTATTTTAATGTTTTGCTTCTTTCGAAAGGAATGAAAGTTTTTCTTTAAAAAATGATAAAAAAAGAGGAGAGATAAAGATACGTGATGAAAGCACATCATTTTGAATAGCCTAATTTATTTTTCCTAGTGTATTTATATTAAAAACAACAACTCCAAACAGCAGAATGCATTTCATCCATTCTTCCAAATCCTCATTCTTTGTATATCATAAAATTCGTTTGAGGTGCTTTATTGTCGCAAACCGAGGTTATTATGAGGCCGTCGACTCTGATATCTACAGTAATTGGAAAGTTCAAGTTTACAATACGAAACTATCGATTCATTATATTATATTTTCTACTTTTATATGTTCATGTTATTTGCATGTACTTTATTTAAAAGCCTGAGTGTGAAATAGACAAAAGAAAGAATCATTTTTAGATCTTTTCAACTAAGTCTGAGTTAGCTATTCTCGGACGAGGTGGAAACGTTTCCCTGGCGCCAAACAGATAGACCGTTTTGATAATTTCACGCAGCTGACAGATATCTGCCTCGGCATTAATTCCAGATAGCCCCGATCTAACTTATATTGTGGAGGAGAGCATCAGATTAGTGCTAAAGATATAATTTCTCTAAAATTTCTTTCATGGAAGAAAGATAATAAAAGAAAATGAACTTTGTCATAAAAAGTATATACGGTTTCCATAAAAGCAGACAATCTGATGCATTAAGATTTATTGGTAAATAATGCCTCAATCTGGAGAGGTGAAAAAAATTAAATTCAAGAATCTAAATTTGAAAATTTCAAATTTAGATTCTTGAATTGTTGTATGGGTACAATAGTTGAATGGGTACAATGAGATTAATCATTGTCATGATGTAAAACAACAATTTTGATAGCAGTTCTCCACATTTATTGTGAACAGCAAGTCTTCGATTTTCAAATGGTCAAATGACTTACGTACATTTCACCATACTGTGCTAATATTCTGCTCCACATCTTGAGCTCCCCTTCTGCCCATAAAAAAAGTTGATGACAGTATGTGTTTAAAAATACGTACTATCATCAAATTTTTCTGAAGTTAGAGAAATAATCCGATCGGGAAGCGGTTGGCTGTTTTGGAATTGCTGTTGAAGCATCAAAGGCTATGAGGCCATGTTATGTTTCTTCTAAACCAATTTGCCTTTTTTAGGGGATTAAAAACACGAGTTTCTGATAGGTAAACCTTTCTATATCCTTACGAGACTTAGCTAGCTCACTCTCAGATGCAAAAACACTTTAGAAAGGTTCTTCGTATCATAGAACGGGTTTCGAACTCAAGTCTTACCAACAAAATGGCAACATCGATACCGGCTGAGCTACGGGTGCTCATGAGAAGAATAGTTGATATTTATCTCTCGATTGTAAGTGGCCAAAAAAAAAGTTTTCAAAATATGCCTTAAGCCAGTGGTTCTTAACCTGGGCGGTAGCGTCCCCTTGGGGGGCGCTGTTAACGCTGAGGGGCGGTAAGCGTAATAATACTACTAATATAATAAAAGCAAAAAAATCCGTATTTAATCTAGCATCCCTATTTATATTCTATGTTTGGCAACACTGTTCAGAATATTGTATGTCTGGCAATAATCAAATTTATTCGCTACTTATTTTTTAGAATTTTTACATTGAAAGTTAAGTAATTGGGCTACAAACGTATCCCAATTAATACTTAATTTGGGCTATTTTTAGCAGCTTTTATAAGCTTTCTCTGCTGCTTTTCCTAACGCTCATCTGACAACCCTGGTTTGCAGTTACATCTAGCCCGCGGAGCCCATTAAAATGTGTCAAAAAAAAAAGAAAGTATCGTTAATATTCAAGTGAATATTTAAAATATGGAGTTATTCTGTCTATAAATAACGAGCAGTTACCAATGTGCTTATTAATATATGAAAAAACTTTCTCAAGCGAAGGAATGAAGCGTTCAAGAATGATTGAGCATTTAAGAACAAAGTATTAAAATAAAGTAAAAAAAGAATGTGGAGTACTTTCGCGAATTAAAGACTAAATTTAAAAATCGTCCTGGACTTAATTGCAAGACGAGATTTTCTGCAGTTCCTAAGTCTACAAATAATAGATGATGATTTAATATTAGATACAGATTTGGATTGTTATTGTTTCCATCTTCGGACACCGAAAAGACTTGATAATCAGATTCAAACACTTTGACGAGCTTAAAATACTCGATTGGATCATAAATCCATTTCTTTCTGATGCCACTTCTGTTCATCCAAATTTGTGTGAAGAATTTATTGAGTTAAAAACTGATTTTGAAGCTTAAGTACAATTTCAACACTGTGGGTATGAAAGATTCTGGCCAAACATGCAATGCAAGTATCCTCAGCTTTGGCAAGAAATAAAATGACTGATCATTCTTTTCCTTCTTCATACTTGGTCGAGAAGAATTCAGCGTCGTGTTGCAATTGTTAGCTAAACAACGAAATAGATTACAAATAAGTGAAAGAGGGGATTTGAGACTTCGTTTGTCGAACATCGAATCTGATATTGAAAAATTAGCAGGATCTCATCAGGCTCAGGGTAGCCATAAATGATTGGCTTATTAAATACAGTAAGTTTACATCTTTTTTGAGTAAAAATGAATTTGTATCAAAGTCATTAATTTTTAATTGACTATCAGTTCAAATATGTTAATGGTAATTTAGGTTTGCCTAATAATATATTACAATTATCTTATTTATAGTCATTAACCTAGTGTAAAATTAAGTAAGGGGCGCCAGGCCATACAAATACTTGAAAGGGGACGACAGGCAAAAAAAAAAAAAAAAAAAAAAAAAAAAAAAAAAAAAGGTTAAGAACCACTGCCTTAAGCGAATTTTATTCATTTTAGGACTATTAAACAAAACTGAGTGCTAGTTGCATGCGAAACTGGTAAACAACACTCCCAATTCTAGCTAAATACTGCCCATTGTGTTGTTGAAACGGGAGATCCTATATTTACTAACTGCATATTTTTCTTCGTGGTTCGTTCCTTACTTACATTTATATAATAGTCTTGGCCAGCTGTTCTTATCCATAAATTTATCCTTATTGCTTTCTTTTTTTCCCGACTTCATTCCATCATTGCACAGCGCATCCCATAAACTCGATGTGTGTGAAACTGCAGAAATAAAGCTTTCGATAAGTGCTAGAATCTAGCATTTATCCAAGGCCTCTGTCTTTCTCTTTCGCTCGCTTCTTTTCAGTGTTTTCGCATCCTTTATTACACCAAACACTTGAAGAGTATGCCGTTGAGTTGGATGAATAAAATAATATTTCTTATGCTGGGTGCTCAAGTTTGATAATATAAACACTCAATTTAGGTTCAAGTTTGAAACAAAAGCACTCGACTTTGTGAAAGTTTACTGGTAGATTGGCTTAATCATAACATATTTGTTTTCTTTGTGTTCTTACTATCTGTCGAACTTTAGAGACTAACAAAAATCTCTTTCATCAGAGGATCACCAGCGAAAAGTCCAAGTCTTAATTTAAATTGCCAAAGGGTTATTTTATAGTAAAACTTCAGGGATATCGATTTGGGTTGTTTTTATTTTTTAGGAAATCGGTTTGCCTGGATAGCTCAGTTGGTGTTCGGAAATAGTTTCTCTCTCTCTCTCTCTCTCTCACACACACACACACACCATAAAGTTCAAAATATATTTGAACTTTCATCTACGGGAGGGAGGATATATCATTAGCATTCATTAATTCTTTAAGAAATTATCACAAAAGAAATAGCAAATTTCTAATGTAAATCTACATTAGAAATATAACAAAATTGAGTTATATTTTATTTCTCAACAATTATTTAGTTTAGAGAGTGTGTTTAAAATTCTCCCGATTAGTGCTGACGTAGCAGAAATGAATCTCCTACAAATGGTTTAAAACCCCGTATAGGACACGAAGAGGACTTTTCAGCTGAAGGTGAGTTATCCAGTCTCATACGGAGAGGAATGTTTTATTTTCTCTCGGAAACTCGGTTTTTTTTTTTTTTTTTTTTTTTAATCTCACAAAATAGACAAATCGGCCAGAAGAACACACGCTATTAAGACATAATACACTGGCCTCATAACCGTAGATACTTCGACCATAACGTTAAATAGCCAAGTATGGTCTCAGTTCACTGACATTGGAATGATATATTTGACGCCTCTGCAACCTTCAATGGAAACATGGTAACATTAAAGTTTACCTTCAAAACTTCTATTTCCCCCCCTAATTTGTAAAATAATTCAATAATAATAATAATATCATATTACCATATTTCGAAATCATATGATAAATCAATCACCAGATTCTGCTCATATCCAGAAAGTTTTTTTTTTTTTTTTAATTAGTAATGATTTTTAAAATTTTAACAGAGAATTAATGTGTCTTGTTTCTGATTCGAAAATTCAAACCTTTTCTAAGAAAAATGCTTTGTTTTGACATGACATTGTACCTTTACTATGAGTGGTTCAATATATCGTTAATAATAAACAAGATGTTGGGTAGTTGCCTTTTCATTCCACAAAGGAAATAAATATCACTATTTAGCCTTAATTTTGGAAAACAGTAAGTTTCTTAGCCTCGACCTTTCAACATTTCTGCTAGTATGCTAGTGAAAGTCGACGAGAAACAACTGCCACCATATTGCATTTCTAATCCTAACTTCTAACTAGTATTAAATGTGCTTATATTATGTGTGCGTATGTGTTCCGAATGTTTTCTGTTTAATGGGTTGCAAGATTAAAAAAAAATCAATCTTTTTAATGTTAATCTCACCCACGAAAGGTTGTTATTCTGTATCATATTACTATTAGCACCTGCAAGTGGATTAGGTATTAAACAATCCAGGAAATCCTCTCTAGAGACAACACATGGAACTTTTTCAAAAAGTTCCATGTGTATTTGAAACCTCCAGTAAGCAGAATGGGTCTTACAACGCAAGGAAGTTTATGTCCGGTGTGTGTGTGTGTGTGTGTGTGAGGGGGGGGGGGGACTCTACTTACATACACTTAGAAACGCGCTGAATAGAGAGAGACCTAGAAAAAAAGTCCTAGTTGGTAACTCGAACCTTTATCTTCCTCTCGATATCCATAATCATGAAAGTTTTCACAAGACTACTCAGAAGAATAAATAAATAATTAACAAGTTTTAATAGTTTTTGTATATGTTATTATATAATATATTATTATATATTATATAAAAAGTAAAACATGAACTTTCAATCAGATACTGAGTTTGGTTGAAATAAGCTTGAAGCAAGTAAGATTATGAGAATCGTATTATGTATGTTAATGCGTGTGTTCTCTAGCCGGTTTGCTTGTTTTGTAGGATGAAAAGCCAGAGCTTCTGTGAGGAAAACTCCTTTCCGTGAGACCGAATAAGTCGTCTTTTATTGAAAATATCTTATAATGGTTCCTCATGTTCTAGATAGGATTCGAACATACTCATTCCAATGTCTTCCTCGCGACTGTGCTGCGGAAAGACTAACTTTTAGCAATGATCGTGTATTTATAATAACACACTGCTTGGAAAAAAGTCAATGAGCACCCCATGGGCAAGGTGCATCGTGCTATGTAACGAGAGTCACGTATAGTCGGTATAAATTGGAGGAATATGATTCTCCCAAGTTAGTGCAATTGTATCTGTTCGGCAAATTGTTGACAAATTGGGCCATCCAAGGTCAACAATCAGTGATACCATACTGACATGGAAGTGCAGGGAGTCAACTGCAAGTGCTAACCTCAGTGGACAACCCAACACTTACAGAATTTCGCCGTAGGATGCTATGAAGGATAATATGTGAAAACCGCCATTCGTCGGCCGACTCGCTGAATGCGAAATTTTGGGCATCGATTGAGAGAAGAATCTGCAAAAAACATTCAGAACCGAGGCTCACAGCATGGGTTTCCATGGTAGGGCCGTAATATTATCCCCAAACATTACCCGAACCAACATGCAGCATCTTCTTCAGTGGTGCAAAGAGTGTGTATAGTGGGTCGATGATTCTTCGAAAGCTGTATTATGGTGCGACGAATCGTGCTACACCCTCGGGAGATGATGTAGCGTTACCCCAACAATGAAATTCGGAGGCGACGGTGTGATGGCACGGTCCTGTTTTTCCTGGTTTATCCTCGGACCTCTGTTTGTGGTGCCACAAACATTGAACTCCGAGAGGTATCTGAATGTTCTGGACAATCCAATGCTTCCTATTTTGTGCTGTTTCTACGGAACTGATCACTGTCTCTTTCATCAAAACAATGTCATAAGGTTGTGACTGCATGGTTTGTGGATATGAACATCACCACACTTGACTGGCTTCCACAGAGCCCTAATCTGAACCCTACTGAACATCTGTGAAATGAACTGGAGCATTGGGTGAGGTCAAGGGACATCTGCCCCACAACAGTCCATCTCATTGCATGTCTACAGGAAGAATGGTCCAAAATTCCTATTGATTGCTATCGTACACTTGGGGAAAGTATTATCGCAGTGGAAGGTGGTCCTACATCTTATCAAGGTGAACGCATCATTGGCTGTTTGTTCCTCACACTATTGACTTCTTTCCAACAGTGTATATTTCAGCAACTCGTGGCAAATTCCTAAGTTCTTGCATAGGTAGACTTTGTTTTGGGTATACTTATTATTATTATTATTATTATTATTATTATTATTATTATTATTATTATTATTTAATTTAGAATATAATAATTAATTGTTCTTTAAGGCCTAATGACATTCTTATTAGGGCAAATCCCCTCACGCTAGAATATAAAGTATGAAATATTCTAGCATGAGGAGATGTTTTCGCAGAAGATCCGAAAGATCTACACCTTTTTTATTTTTATTTTTATTTTTTTTACTTTACAAATGGAAAGCTAACAAAACAAACAACAACAACAAAAAAACATTAATTTCAGCTCTTCAACACTGCTGTAAGAGACGTGTATGTAACTGTAGAACTACGGGAGTAATGGAAGACGATTTCTGAAGAGTCTGTATATTTGCCTTTTATTAATTCATTAAGATTCCACTACCAAACAACACCGTTTCCTAATTTTTGGTTCTTTTCAATCTTAGGCAGAAGCCTATGAATATTGATGACTTTCCAGTACTGGTTTAAAAGTAAACAGTAGCAGAAGAAGAAAGTAATTTTTTTTTTTTTTTTTTTTTTTTTTTTTTGTTAGAGCAAAAGACTCAATGCCAGATTAAAAAAAAAAAAAAAAAAAAATCCCATTTGAGACTTTGAAATCTTTTCTGAGGAGAAGCAAAAGTTCGAAATGGGTTATCCGGTAGTGGAATCATAAAAATGAACCAATAAAACATGATTATACGAACTCGTCGAATAGTGGCGCTATGTTACGACTTAAAATTTCCAAGGGTACTCACGTTCTGAATCTCAACGTTGTTGCAGGTTGATACCAACTTTTAAAAGTTACGTTTTGCATTTAAGTAAAAAGTTGAATGTTTCCGTAGATCAGAATTGAAATGGGACATATTAGAGATAAAAAAATAACAGATATTATTATAAAGTAATAATTTCAAATCATTTTAAAGTATCTCGTAAGCAAATTATTTATCAAATGATTATATGAACTTTTTAATTATACAATTATAAAAACGTACTTGGAATCTATCATCAGTTTGCGTTATCCGTGTGTAAATATCGGCAAGTATGTTGAGGCACTCGCCAAGCATTACGCAGTCCCCCCAGAACACAGATATATTATTAAGGAATATAGTTGAAATACATATAGAACTGTTCTAATTTATATTTGGAAAATATCAATTCGTTATATAAAAACACGCATTAACACATTACGTACAAATAATGTTCAGTTGGGATTTTTAGAATTACTGCCGATGCAACTAAATGGTTGAGATAATGAAGGGTTACTACATAAACACTTAAGTGTGGAATTTTTAAAAAAAAAAAAAAATTAATTAAAAAAAATCTCCCACCGAAGGATTTTCTAGTACTGAGAGCTCTGCCTGCTTCCATGTCGCTACTGTTATACATATTTTTTTATTTATTTTTATTTTTTAAACTTCAGCTTCTAACACCAAGGGGAAAAAAAATCTTTTTTTTTTGGGGGGGGGGGTTGTTTCAATGTTTCTTGAGCTCTTCTGTTAATTAAGTAGTTGCTTTCTGAGTTATTTATATATAGAAGTATAGTCATAGATGTCGACGTAACTTTTTACCAAGGGGAGGAAAGAATATTCGAATATATTAATATTCATAGCTTTTCACGATAAATGATACAAAAAATGACCGTTCGTTTTGATGAGCAGTGTGATGAGAGGGGGGTGGGAAACGCAAAATCACTTTGCTATTAAATAACATCTCCTGCACAAATTAAAATACTCGGCCCTTGATCTTTTAAGCACATCTTTTAATATTTTCCTGAAATAAGAAGCTAAACAAAGAACTATTTTTAGGGTGAGGGGAAGGTCTAATTTACTTTTATATAATGCGTAACTTTGCTTTGGAACGATTCAAATGCTTGTAGCACACGCAGGAATATCTGAATACTTCGGGCTGCACTGAAGACACGCAGGCCGGTCAAGTAGACTTCTGATATAATGCTCTCCTCAATGCTACTGCAAATCTCAACTAGATTAAAATCGTACCTTGACGTAAAAATTATCGTATTTCACAGTTCAGCGTTATAGATAGGGTTTCGAGTTTGTTTTGTATAATACAAGATGCAAAATATAGTTTGCGTTTTATTCAATTATAAAATAATACAGGAGTGAAAAAGGTGTGCTTCTTTGTTCCAAGGAAGCGACGTCTGTATATGCGATTGCAATTGATATGCATCCATTACTTTATGAAGTCCACCGAATATATAAATATAGATCCTTGATCATCATATTTCCTTTTATAAACAAATCTAGAATTAAGCCATAAGCTTGGAATAATTTAGACTTTTTTTTTTCTTTTAAAAACATTTCTGAAAATGAATGTTTAAAATTTTCGTTGCACTTTCGCAATATAATCAAAGAACTTTTGGATCTTACGTTACTTGTTGCACAAATTAAATTCCACTCTGTTTACATATGGTATGCAGTGCCGTAGTCGCTATGTTTTCCTTCTTTTTCGTCCATACTTCTTTTAAACTTCATATCCCCGAAGTAATGGCACACAAATCAACTGTAGGAGGTAAATAATTGCTGATGGTTCTTCATTTGATTACGAAAATACGTCTACTTTACGACATTCGTTTCGCGTAGCTCTCTTTGTAATAAATGAGACAACTCGTCAGTTTTAAGGATCCACCGACCTCCTCCGTCGCTGTCTGTCGTAATTCACTCTACCACTAGGGCGCACTTCGAGATAGTTGCTGCACCCTATCGAATAGCGGTTGGGTCGAACTTTTTTATATGTATAATGCTTAAGGCTCACCTAACACTGCTGGTCAAGATCCGGTCGTGGACACGCGGATAACCAACTCGCTAAACCAGTTCTATGGTAGTATAAATTGGGCTACAAAAAGTAATCATGTTTCAGGGAAGCGATCTCAGTCTTTTGCAGAATGCAGAATGGAACTGCAAATATATATTGATGTTTTGTAACAAACAACACGTTTTTGGATAGTAACAACGTTTAACAACATCAGAGAAAGGCAGTTGTCCTTTTTACAAATTATTTAGTTCTATTATAATGAGGATCTGGAAGGAAGTGAAGCATTTTTGCCTTTCACAACAAATTAAAAAAAATAAAAATACCCGAGTAGCAAAACAGTTATATTTTTAAATTATACTACAAATTAAATATATGAAATAAATACTTTACGACATTAATATTATTATAAAGTAATTATAATAATATTAATACAAGAAAAATTGAAAAAAGCTATTACTGTATAATAAATATTTCTCAGCTGCCCTCTTTTTTCCTAAATTAAATAAGAATATAACCTTTCAGAAATTCAATTAATTGGATATTCCAAATATGTTAGGAATTAATACCCACGATACATTTTAACTGGTTTTCGTCTGGTATAGTGTAGTGTAGATGTTTATTTGGTAACCGTTGTTGGCAGTGCTTGTTTTGTACAATAGGTGTCGGTACGTATTCATCGCTAGCAGGAAATTTTGAAAATTAAAATAATTATACATTTGTATGTCATGTGTCACTGTTAATAAAGGTGCCGGATGATGTACTGTTGCTTTTTGTCTAAAAAAAAAGCACTGGTTGTTGGTAAATCTTTGTGTTAATGCTAAATGTAAGATAGTCTAAAATCATTAATGCTTTTTTGTTGGTGATTATCATTAATATATGTTAAATGTAAAATGTTTGTGGAGGGCTTCGTTGTTGATGCATGCTCCCAAAAATGGTATTTAATCTTGTGTGAAGGGATATCAAATTGTCCTTATAGAAACTTATTATACAAAATGAGTTTTTAGAAGGGCCATATCATATGTATTTTATATATCTTATTAATTGTTCTGCCTTCTTCTTTTCACTGTTAAGCTCAAATGCTGTAGCCTCCATTTTAAAAGACCATCCCACTTTTTTTTCTTTCTTGGTCTTGCTCTATTTCTTTTACCGTTTCCAGTTTTTACTTGCTCTGCCCATCTGTGCATTCTTTCTATACAATTTTTCCATTCTTCTTTCCGTTTTTGGATCCAATCATTTACTGGCTGTATTTTGCAATTTTCTCTGATTTGTGAGCTCTGGATTTTGTTTCATCTTGTTAAACAAAATCCTTTTCGAATTTTCTTTGTTTTCATCTCAGTAGTTTCATTAATTTGTCTAATTCTTGTAGTTGCTGCATATGTCAGTAGTGGTCTGATTACACTCCTTTATAGATTCTTATTTGTGTTTCTTTGCTTATGTTCTTATTCTTCCAGATGAGACTGTTGAGACACTCAGATATTCTGCTAGCTTTTACTGCTTGCTCTTGTACTTCATTTTGTGTGACGCCATCATTGTTTATTTCTATTCCTAAATAATTAATTTTACTAACTTGTTTTCAGTTATTCTCCCTTCAATTTCTAATTTGGATTTTATGGGTTCCTTGGCAGCTGTCATTATTTTATTATTTTCTGTTCTTCAGAAAATTTTACAAAGATATAGAAAATGCTTTTTTTTTCTGTATCTTTGTAATTAATTATTTTTTAAAATTATTTTTTGTATCTTCATATTTTTCTTTTTTGTTGCATTACTGAATGCATTTAATAAATTTTATAGGTCATCTTCTTTTTCTACTACCAAGATTATATCATCAGCATACCTAATTATTCTTATTTTTTATTCTAAATTTGTATTCCACATTTTCCCATTTTGTTTACATACATACGTCTTCAAGGCCCACCTTTCCTAATTGGGTTGTGCGGGCAACAGCTGCAAGAGGAACTTCCAATGGTCACAATCCTCTGCCACCAAGCTCAGGTGTTCTGGTGGGATTCCCAAACGTGTCCACCCAAGATTTTGGATATAATCTATCCAGCGAGTCCTTGGCCTTCCACGTGCCTCCCACCCTCTGGCTTGGCAAAGAGGGCCTGCTGAGGGAGCCTCTCTTGTGACATTCTGACCAGGTGCCCGTACCAACGTAACTGTGATCTCTCAATACGGAGAAGCAGCGGTTGAGTATTGAGGGTTTCCCGAATGGCAGAGCTTCTGACTCTGTCGAGTCTTGTCAGCCCTGCAACCCCTCGAAGGAACCTCATTTCAGCCTCTTGGATTCGTGTCCGCATTCTTTCGGTCATTACCCAACTCTCATGACCATAGGTGAGGATGGGGACATAGACTGTATTGCAGACAGCCAGCTTTGCCTTCTGGCTTAACTTCCACTTCAATACTACCGAACGGCCAAGCTCCCACAATATTGAGCTTGCTAAGCCAATTCGAGTATCTAGCTCTACGTCCCATTTTCCATCATTCGTGAATATGGACCCAAGATATTTAAACTTCTCCACCTGCCTCATTGGGACTCCACTTACATGTAGAGTGCACTGAGATGGTTGTCTTGAGACCACAAATGTTTCAGTTTTGGCCACATTGATCTTCATTCCACACTGAACTGCACAAACAGCTACAAACCTATCCAGGGTCGGCTGGAGGTCATCTGTGGAAGAGCTAAGCAGAACTAGGTCATCTGCAAAAAGCAGATGTCCAATGCTACATCTTCCAACTCTGACACACTCACTGCCTCGGCTGTGCCTATCCATCCAGTCCATAAATATTATGAAGAGGAGGGGTGACAGAACACATCCTTGGTGGAGGCCAATGGAGACTGTGAAAGGTTCAGACTTTGTGCTGTTTACCCTGACACAAAACTCTGGGCATTCATACAGAGACTTGATGGCAACTAATAGTTGGCCATCCACTCCATACTCCTGTACTACTTGCCAAAGCTTATCCCAAGGAACCTGGTCATATGCCTTCTCAAAGTCCACAAAACATGTGTAGACATTCTTGGCATATTCCCAAGATTTCTCAAAGACTTGCCTTAAAGTGAAGATTTGGTCAGTTGTGCTTCTACCAGAACGAAAGCCACGTTGTTCTTCCTGGAACTTTGCTTTGCTTTTCTGCACCGTCTTTCCAAGCACCTAGCATACACTTTCCCAGCCAGGCTGAGCAGAGAGATGCCACGATAGTTACTGCAATCCTTCTGGTCTCCATTCTTGAAGACTGGTATTATTATGCCTGTATATCCAAGCAGCCTGACACACTCGAGTCAGCCAGAGAACACCGTCTCGATTTAAGGCTTTTAGCATTTCGGGCCGAATTTCATCATCGCCAGCAGCCTTGCCCGATTTTAGCGATTTTATTGCTAAATGGACCTCTTCTACTGTGAGACTAGTCATTGCCCCGATCTGCACCTCTTGGATGTCCACAACTGCTGGGCCACCCGGGTTAAGAAGGCTCTCAAAGTATTCCCTCCATCTGTGGAGGATATCCTTCTCGGTTGTTAAAAGTGCACCATCAGAGGCCTTAATTGCCCTTGCTGTGCACGATTTTGTTAACCTCTTTTATTATTTTATACATCACTAAATTAAATAAGGTGGGACTTAATGAATCACATTGTCTAATTTCTTTGGTTATTTTAGTTTCTTCAGTCTCTCCTTGTTCTGTATTTGTTATAAAATTGTCTCTCTCTCTCTCTCTCTAACATTTCTTTTGTATTTTTTTCCAGTTTTAATGTGATTATTGTGTCTTTTAATGTATTCTCTTAAATGCTTTTGTTAAATCAATCAAGCACAGTAAAGAGGTTATTATTCACCTGATTTCGCTATTATTTGCTTTAATATACATATTGCATATATTGTTGATCTTTTTTTCCTAAATCCTTGTTGCTCATCTGATAATTCACTTAAATTATTTATTATATTTCCACTTATTCTTTGTGCATAATTTTAATGTGGTGCAGATTTATTCCTCTGTGGTTCTTTGGATTTGTCCTGTCTCCTTCTTAAAGATTGGTATTGTTCAGCTCGCCAGTCATTCGGTATTTTTCTTTCTATAAACACTGTATTTAAAATATGATATAGTTATTTTGCTTATTGTTTCCCTCCATATTTCAATAGTTCATGCTGTATCTTATCTATTCTAGCTGATTTTCTGTTTCTAAGTTCTTCATCAGTTTGTTCAATATCTTTTTCTGTTATTTCGAAAGTTACATTATCTTCTTCGTAAATATCATTATTGTTGATTATATTATCTTTGTTTTTTCTGTGTATAGATTTTAAAAATAGCCTTTCCATTTATCCAGTTCAATATTTGTTAGCTTTATACTTCATTTAGTTCTTTCTTTTGAGTTTATATTATTCTCCAGACTTTTCTTTGAATGTCATACAAATCATGTTCTCATTCTTTGGAGTAGGTATTTCATTCCTGTTTAATTTTTATCTCACTACAGTGTATTTACTTTATTTCGTATAGTTTTATATGCTTCATAAATTGAGGTACTTGATTTGTTTTGTAGATATCTGTGAAATGCAATTTTCTTTTCTTTCACTAAACTTATTTTTGTTAATTGTTTTTTCTTCTAATGCTTCTTTTGCTGCTTCATGTACAATTTATTAAATGCTGACCATTTTTCTTTTATTGTTTGTTTGTTTTTGTCTTGTAATGTTTTCACTTTATCTAATAATCTTATGCTTTCATCCTGGAGTAATTCTATCCTGGATTTTGTTATTCTTTGTATATTTCAATTTGCTTTATTCTTTGAAGTCGTTGATAGCTTCATTTTCCCAAGAGCTAACTTAGGGTTGCTTTCTATATCTGCTGATGTTAGAACTCTTACATCAATAATTTTTCCTGACATAATTTCTCTATAAGTTATAATGTAATCAAATACATTATTAGTTCTAATGGAATTACTCTATTCATTTCAATGTTAATACACTATTAGTTATAATGTAATTAATTGTTTTTCCTGTCTGGTGAAAATAGGCTGAGATGCAGGGGCAGGATATTTTATACTCTCCTGGTTTTGCTCAAGGATGATTTTCCTTAGGAAAACTCCTAAAGACAAACTCTACTTAATCCTGAGGTCATTACTCTAGCTGCTCTACCAGGCCTCTGTCTCTTCAGCCTGACCACTCCGGTTTCCCTGGTATACTGACTCTGATTGCCATTCATAGCTGTCTCATCATCTGCTGCAACCACATCTTCAACCTCATATCCATCTTCCTCCTGTCGCACAACCCGTTTGGCTGTATTAACCTGCTTCACGAGTGCCTTTTGATCGTTAGCTACATCAACTTCTTAATTCTGTGCCTTCTCAGCAAACAATAACCTTTCTAAATGCCCAACACGAAACCCATTCAAATGCAATCCATCAACTTTAAGCCACTCCAACTTTCCTTCAAATTTACTCTACAGATTCACAAACTGGAACCCCTTTTTCTCACACAACTCCGCCATCTTGCTATTCATTATCTCTGCTGCCTTTCTCAACTCACTATTGTCATATCTGGGCAACACGTTAACGAATTTTCCAACACTATTAACCACTCCAGCAACAACTTCCTCACGTCTCTATCAACATTCCGTTTTTCACTAAGTCATTCGTGTCTACAACCACTAATTCTGATGCTCGCTCTTTCCTTCTCTACAAAGAATCAGTTATTTGTTTCAATGTTCCACCAGGAAAGCATGTTTGGTGTACTTTAATTAGTAATCACATCTCTAATGTCCCTATACAATGATATGCGATCATTCTTTGATTCTTTCTTCATAATACTAACGTCCTCCTCATTCGCATCAACCAATTTCTTCTTTTGGTGTTTAATTTCACCTTTCAAATGCTTCATTTCACTTTTCATTTTCATCGACTCATGTTTAAGGTCTTCTACCACGGTCCCTTTATTATCATGACACTTCCATGAGATTTTTGTAGACACTAGCTGTCATTTTGAAACGCTCTAACCTATCAATACGATTTTCACATACTTTCTTTCTTTCTTTTTCTTTTTATTTTTTTACCTTCACATCTTTCACATTTTGCAGTGCATATATGAAGTAATTCTTGCAACACATCCACTGGGTAAAATCCAGAGCAGAACTTGATCTTCATGCTGAAGCTTTCCGTAGCGCAGATGTGCGCTTCTTTACGGATGCAACCAGTATCAAAACCACAAATAAACAAACCAACTTCCAACAACAAACATTACGGAAGAACTTGTATCCAGCATGAAAAAAAAACAAGCACAATTATAATAACAACAACAAAATAATAGTGAAAAACGGTTTATAATTTACAGCGAAACACCAAAACACAAAGAGATGTAGCCAGCAACGATGTTGTAAACAAACTTTTAGTCTACGAAAAATGCGCATCGGTTGCTCACAGGAGTGTTATGTGGCTAAAAGTATAGAATGAGCGAATACAGCGTCGTATACAGTAAATGGGCATTGGTATTGAAGAGCGTAATATGAGCAGATCCTCGTAATGCGAGATATTATTGTATAACTTTTGGATATTATAGAAATAATATGGATAAGTAGAGTATAATTTTGATATATTTTATCTGTGTGGCCGTTTGGATGATTAAACGTTTTACAGTTGTTACATCATATGAATAGAAAATATGTGAAAATTAAGTAAATTCAGTGTTAATACGTAGGACTAGTTGATAGATTAAATGATTTTAAGGAAGTGTTCCAGGGAGTTAATGATACCCTTTGACATGTTTCTTTAACAGGAGTTTTGCAAAAAGGTCTGCAATGTAATGTTTTAATCTCACTAAAGAGTGGAAGGATAAAATTGTTCCATCTTCGCAAGATTGAAACATTACATTATAGGCCAGTTTGCATCTGGAATGATAGTTAAAGTAGATGATGATCGTTTCACTGTAAGAGTCAGCATGGATTTGTTAAGGGTGCTGTTTTTTAGCAAAAGTAAATTACATATTAAAACAGAGTGACAGACATGTAACAGATAATAATAATTATTATTATTATTCTCCATTAAACATGAACAGATATGATAAAATTATATATAGTAGCATAGCTACTATATATAATTTTAGCATAGATTTTGCAAAGGTCTTTAATAAGTTGCCATATGACAAGTTTGTATTTAAACTGTTATAAATACAGATGGATAATAAATTAGTGAGTTAGACAGATGTCTGCAAGGCATCAGGCAAGTTTTATATGGACAGCATTATCTCACAAGAGGAAAATCACTAGTGATATGTTGCAGGGATTTGTTTTAGGACCATTACTGTTTAACTTATACATATGTAAATGATATTGAAAAATGTTTAAAGTAAAATATGCAATTGTTTGCAGATGATGAAAGAGATTATAGTTCTATTATACAAGGCCTTGATCAGGCTGTGTTTGGACTGATGCACATAGATTTGGTCATCAGGCTTTTGAGGAAATGAAGAGATGTTGGAAAGGGTTGAAGGTAGAGGGGGAGGCAAAGGGACCCTGGCACCCTCCAAAGAAAAAGGAAAAAAAACTACAAAAATTTCGAAAAATCTTTTTCTAATTAAAATTAATTTTTTTATTTATGTTGTGTCGTGTCTTCTATTTCTATACTAATTATGAATTAGCGGTCACATAAGGTGGGAATACCCTATAGCTCTCTGGAATCATGGCCACTGTGAATGCAAGGCGAACGAAGTAGTGCTCAGGTGGATTGAGCACTACTTCATTTGTCCGAGCTGGGCCAGAGGAGATCACAGGTATCATCTATTGGCGATCGTTGCAGATGCTCAGTCAGTGATGCATAGTGTGTATTCTCAAATCGTCTACTCAACTCGCCCCTCCCTTCCCCAAGATTATATCCTAAGTTGCATCATTGCAAAAAAAAAGTGACTATAATAGTGGTCTTTGGAATGTTGGGTGTGAAGACAGATTGTTAAATGTAATCTATTGAGCTTGGTGGGTGGAGAGAAGATAATTAGGTATGTGAATGTGTAAATTATAGTGTTAAATTAAAGGTGACAATAATACAAAGTTTGAAAAGGACATGGTTGTTGGGACATGAACACTCCTGTATGCATCCTAACCACTGTGGACCATGAGCAGCTAACAAGAAAGTGGATGCTTATGGCAAGTGAAGGGTGCAGGACAACAGATACTACTGCTAAATTTTTCCATAATGAATACTAAATCCCATATGACAAAGAAGAAATAGATTTTTGACTTTTGATTTGTTACATTTTTTTCATTTATTTTTTTGTAACACAAATGAAGTCACTGCATATATTTGTATGTACAAATGTGGCATAGTGTGTTCCATTCTCTTTATACTATGAACTTTTTAAACCATCCTCATAAAGTTCATAAGTTGGTGAGAGTTTTTTAGTAAACACATCCAGCAATGTTTAAAACGTTTTTTTTAAAACGATGTATAATAGTTACATAAAAGATAGATATTACTAAAGGTTTTCCTTTTCTTTTTATTAGTTTGTCCACTGGGAACTTATAAATCTACAATTAGTGATGAGGCTTGCTCACCATGCCCACCTCATAGCACTGGTCCATACAAAGGAGCAATTGAATGCCAGTGTGATGAGAACTATTACAGAGCAGCAAAGGATCCAAAATCAATGCCATGTACAGGTAAATAAATTAATTCTATTGAATGAATATATACATTATGATGTGTGTGTATCACATTGGTTTCACATCAATTTCATAATTTTTATGTCTAGATATACACTTAATTGAATGTCTAGATATAAACTTAATTAGTTTTTAATGACCTCATAATATATAGATTGGCAACAGTTGAAGTAGATTGACAATATTAAATCATGATTGCCTTCATTCAGAGTGGAATATATTCACTGTATCTCAGTATAAAGACGTTTGCTAGTATAGCATATTATTTTTATTATTTATATTGAATTATATTTATCATTTTATTATTTTTTTATATTTTTAATAATTTTATTTATAATAATATTATATTATAATATATATATATAATATAAATTACAATAATAATATGATAATAATATTTTGATATTTTAATAATTATTTTAATATTTTATTATTATTTTCACTTGGTGACAGAGTATATTATATTTGACAAGAAATTATTTTCTTGTTTAATCCTTTATCCAAGTACAAGTAAAGAAAGTTTGTGCATGAAATATCTTCACAACTAGACTTGTATGTAAATGCTGATGACTTCACATCAATTACCTTAATATTATTATTATTATTATTTCGTGACACCTCCAAGGAGTCTGACTCATTGAGGAGAGGACACCCCCTCCCTCCACAACTCTATCCACTAACTACACCGAACCTCTACTATTATCATCTACATCAATGCCATCTACTGCCTACTTCCACCATCACCAGAGTAGTTTTTTTTTGTCTGTAAAATTGTGTGCATTCTTCAGGGCTGATTTGTCTGTATGCGGAATGAAAAACCTGAGTTTCCGGGTGAAAAAAACCCTGCTACCTCCATATGAGATCAGCTAACTCACCTTCAACTGAAAAAGCCCATATGAAGATTCCTCCCATCACGACAAGAATCAAATTTAGGCCTTTTCCAATCGAAGGGCACAATGTACCGTCATTCTTCCAATTGCTCTACGGAGGCGCTATCCCATAATGCAAAACACACTTCCTTTTGGACATACATAATGCTCTGCATTAAGAGAGGATCGTTACCTTTTACATTTCTGTGTAAGTAATCGGATCATCTTCAAAAACTAGGCAGTCCTTCAGATCACTCTAAGTGAATGACCTGAAGGATCATTGTAACTCTTGACCACTTCAAGATATTCAGCAGCGGTTCTACTCAGTGACAAGAAAAGCATTTCACTGAGAACTGCTCTTCTCATAGAACTTCCAAAGGCTCCTGATCAAGACCAGTTTAGTAGAAAGTATGCCATAAGCCAGTATCCATTGAATGTAGTAGTTCTTAAGATCATTTCAGTGGGCAACTGTCCATGGAGACAACATTAGTGAGAGCCAGTCACAGTAAGATTCCAGGGTTGAATTAATGCAGAAATCCTGGGTCTGACTGATGAGACCTTTATTTTGGACCATCAACTAAACCAGTCTGAGCAGTGACCCTCTCTTTATCACTAGTTGTCACGATGCTTCACATACAACCCTTGATTGCTTCCAGTTCATAAAGGATTAAACAAAAAAATAATTTCTTGGCCAATATAATTTAATTAGGTATGAGGATGTGTAAATTATAGTGTTAAATTAAAGGTAACAATAATACAAAGTTTGAAAAGGATATGGTTGTTGGGACATCAGCATTCCTGTATGCATCCTAACCACTGTGAACCATGAGCAGCTAACAAGAAAGTGGATGCTTATGGCACTTGAAGGGTGTAGGACTTGGTCCTGCACCCTTCAAGTGCCTTCAGTAGTATCTGTTGGCTGCAAGTCAACAGATACTACTGCTAAATTTTTCCTAAATACTAAATCCCATATGATAAAGAAGAAATGGATTTTTGACATTTGATTTGTTACATTTTTTTCATTTATTTTTTGTAAAAATTGAGTCTTAGTGCATATATTTGTATGTACAAATGAAGTCTTAGTGCATATATTTGTATGTACAAAATTGTCACAGTGTGTTCCATTCTCCTTATACTATGAACTTTTTTATACCTCCTCATAAAGTTCTTATCAAAATTGAAATAACTGTGTGTGTGTGTGTGTGTGTGTGTGTGTGTGTGTGTGTGTGTGTGTGTGTGTGTGTGTGAGAGAGAGAGAGAGAGACGGGGGTAATTTTTTATATATACAGTTTTATTTTTTAATTAGAAATAATAATTAACACATATTAAAACTCTTATTTTTTTTCATCTAGAACCTCCATCATTGCCACAAAACCTGACTGTTAGCTTTGTAGATCAGTCTACGGTTATCTTACTATGGCAAGTGCCAAGTTATCTTGGTGGTCGCAATGATACTGTGTATCGAATAGTCTGCGATGCATGTGGTAATTCAGTATCTTACCTTCCTTCTCAGCAAGGCTTCAATGACACCAAAGTTACTATTACTGGATTAAATCCTGTCACAACTTATCGCTTCCAGTTATGTGCTGAAAATGGTGTTTCAGAATTTACAGAAGTGCAGTATGTTGATATCACAGTCACTACTGAGGCTTCAGGTAGGAAGAAATTTTAAATGGGGAGATATTTATAGACTGTGTAAAAAACATTGGTGACATTTTTACTTGTGTTCTTAAAAAATGTAACTTGAAAATCGATGCTTTAAACATTTTAACATAACATTTTTAGTTTTTTGCTGTTAGAAATACTTCTAATCCCCCAAATTTTCAGAGAGAGAAGACAGCATATAATTATATATTTTAATTGCTTTTTTCCTCTTTTGTTATATATAGTTCCTTCAGTAGTGTCCAATGTCAGAGTTGTTTCTGTTAAGAGCTCAGAAATCATCTTAGCCTGGGATGCACCAGTTGATCCATTTTTAGATATAGAAACATATGAAATACGGTTCTTTCAAAGAGGATTGGAAAAGAATGCCTCAAGTAGTCTAACTAATAAAGAAGAAATACAATTTTCAAACCTCAAGCAGAGAACTGAATATGGATTTCAGGTAATTTTGTTATGTTTGCTTCATAATGTATATATGATGCTTATAATAGGACAAAGCTGTTTACAGTTATGTGTAATTTTCTTGCTTAAAACATTTACCCCAGGCACAGGCAATTTTGTTGTACTTGCCAATGGGGAAGAACAAGAGAATTTATGCTTTCTGTTTATGTATCGACTGGGGTGCACACACACACCACAAATTGTGACATGTACTTATTTAAAACCAAAGCTATGGAGATAGGAAAAGGGTATTATTTTCATTATATATAAGTATTGTTTAACCTTCATATCAATGATATGAAGGATTGCAGGGGGATATTCAGTTGTTTGCAGGTGATCTGAAGCTGGGAAGAGGTATTAGTAATAGTACAGATGTGGTAGCCCTGCAAGAGGATTCGAATAAACTGGGCAGATGGACAAATGAATGGGGGTGTCAGTTTAATTCAGATAAATGTCAAATCTTGAAGTTTGGGATACATCGATGGGAGGCTGCATACTTTGTTGGAGGAAGTGGGAGAGGCAAGGGATTTGGGAAGGATGATTGATAAAAACCTGAAATTCAGGGACCATATTGCAAATATGGTGAAGGTAACGCAGAGGATTGCTGCAATACTGAGGATGATGCTGATCAGCAGAGATAGGAATTGTATAAAACCCTGATCAGACCACACCTAGACTATTGTTCTCAAATTTGCTCCTTAGGATTTGAAGGGGGTAAATTAACCTTGGAAAGAGTGCAGAGGCAGACAACAAAGACTATATCTGGACTGTACAATGTTAGTTATAATGTTAGGTTGAGGGAATGTGGACTGCAAAGTTTCATAGATAAAAGAAGGAGAGGGGATATGATTGAGACATTTAAACTTGAGAGGCAGTTACAGGGTTGACACTGGGGAAGTTCTTTTGCTTGGTGGAACAGGGGCCATCCCTGGAAGTTGCAAAAGGAAGTATTGAGGAAGAGGGTGAGGAGTGGTTTCTTTGCAAGGAGAGTGGTTGAATCATGGAATGAACTGGCCAGAGAATACACATGATATGATTGAGAGATAGACTGTGTAGATAGGATTAACTGTCCTATCAGAACATTAATTAGGTTTCTAACAAGTCAAATTACTTGGCCATGACAGGCCATTGAACCTAACACATAGGCGAAGATGAGATAAGATGAATTTTTTTTTTTTTTTCGATTTAACATTTACCTGCACTTCATATTATTGTCATTGATATTATCTGTTCCAATCATATCCATCATATTGCATATTGTGAGCTCTTTTAATTGTTTTTTAACCAAACAGTTCCTGTTGTCTTTGTATTTGTCCTCTGAAGGTGTTAGCCATTATGACTAACATAATGTTACTTAAATAATTTATTACTAATATTGGAATTTTGTCTCAATTCTATTTTATTAAATACTGTAAAGTATATTATATAGGCCGCTGTAGCTCAGTGGAAGTAGCATTTGCATCTGCATTGTTAGGCTGCTTGAAGAAAGACTTAATCTCCATTCTAGTTGCTGACTGGAGGAACTTTTCTAAGTCTTTCTTTGAGCAGTTTCTGAGCTAGTTGGTCTCTGGCACTGGCAAGTTTTTTTTTTGTTTGTTTTTGGGAACTGAGGTTTTTCATCCCATAAACCCAAGACAATCAACTGCAGAACCCAGACTATTTCAGACAATAACATATTGTGTTATGGTTCGGGACAATGAGATGACGACACTTATTTGCTGTCTCTCTACTGGATACTGCTTAAAGTTAGTGATTGGCTTGGGCTAATTATCTCTGATTGCCTACTGATGGAGACTGAACTCCCACTCAGTCTCCAAACGCTAGAGCTAATATGGCCTCACCTTCTCCCCATAAGGGAATAAAACAAATTAGCTGGTTTAGCTGATTTTTTAAAGTATTATAATGCTGAAAGTTGGCTCTTTATATAATTGTTTGCTGATATAAGCTGGTAATGACAACAGTCCTTGCATCTACTTGGTAGCATATAGCAGAGTAGGTAGTGTTTTTATTTTTTTTTTTGTCAGCAGTATATGTTGTATAATCAAAAATTAAATAAGTTAACTGGGTTAGCTTTATGGTAAGATGGAGAGCACTACTTTCCAACTTTTGGCATTTGAGTCCAACTTAGAGTAATTTAGACATGCACGTTATAAGAGTCACTGTGAGAAATGAAATTGGAAACATGCAGAATCTCCGTGGAATTTCAGTTCTTTTGAACTGGGGATGGGGACTATTTTTTTATTTATTTATTATGTATTTTGACATATATATTTTTTATTTCTGGGTGAGAAACTGAAGTAATTCTGTAAATGAATCTTGTAAATTGTACTTAGCTATCTCACAATTGAAAGAGAGAGAGAGAGAATATTTTTGTTAATATACTGACTTGGGTCAGTATATTAACTGTCATGCTCTCTGTTTCCTTTTTTTTCTTATGGATAATGATGCAAATAATTTGTTACACTTACATAGCATATTAATTGAAATTAATAATAATAAATACATATATTTTGATCCAAAAATTTTTACTAAGAAGTAAATTATTTTTGAAATTTCAGGTGAGAGCAAAAACCACTAGAGGATGGGGAGACTATAGCAGTCCAGTATATAAGATGACTGGACAATTAGTAGGAAGAACAGGTAAAGTTTGATATGTTTATTATTAAACATTTAAGTTCAGTTGATGTAAATTTGTCTTTAATTTTTTTATACCTTTTTTTATAACTTTCTTCAGCTTACACAAGATCTGGAATATAATTATGATATTTCTGATATGATTATGATATTTAAGATTATCACGTTGACTTCCTTCATTTTTAATATAAGCCCATATAGTATGATAGTATAGTAGAAAAAGATATCAGATATGAAAATGGATTTCAGAAGTTGTATATCATATTTTGTTATCATTTTTTAGGAGCTTTATTAAAAAATTTAAATTATAAAGGAAAGCTATGCATTCTAAGTAAAGAATATAGTAGTTCAAGTGGAAGAATGACGGTACATTGCACCCTTCAACTGGAAAAGAACTTAATTCGATTCTTGTTGTGACGAGAGAAATCTTTATATGGGCTTTTTCAATTGAAGGTGAATTAGCCGATCTTATATAGAGGTAGCAGGGTTTTTTTTCTCCCAGAACTTGGGTTTTTCGTCCCATATACAGTCTCTCTCTCTCTCACTCACTCACACACACACACACACACAGTTTACAGACAATGTATGCTAGTGGTGGGCAGTAGATGGTGTTGTGTGTTGATGGTAGTGGTGTCATGTAGTTGAAGGATTATGTAAGAGACATGGTTAGTTGTAGTGTGCCCTTCCATGATGAGTCCTTGTGCTCCTTGGGGGTATCACATAATAATAATAATAATAATAAAAGTTTACTAAAGATACATATGCTGGATATTTTAATATTTTTTAAAATATTTTAATAGATATTGAAGTCAACGAATATGAATGAATTTTTTTGCTGATCACTTCTGCAACATCATCTGTGATATCCAGATAACTAGTTAGCTCAGTGAATTGTCCATTTCATAGACTGGCTTGGAAGCAGAACAATAAAATATGTATCTATTTGTTAATTGGTTGCCAGATACTTAAGATTACTTTTTAGCTAAAAAAAAAAAAAAAGCAAAAGAAGTGGTACTTTTGTATGTTGGTAATGCATTTATATAGAGGAGAGCATCATTATTTCCTGACATGTGCCCTCAAGGATGAGGGTAGTGGTGTACAAGAAACTTAACACGTTCGCTGCCACGCTCCTTGGGCATAGTTTGTTCCCGCACGCCAAGCGCTTTCGCGTCTTCAAGGTCACTATGAGTAATCTCGTAGCCGGCTTATCAGACAGAATTTTGTTTCATATGCCAACTACGAGTAATCTCGTATCACCCGCGTCTTCAAGGTCACTATGAGTAATCTCATAGCTGGCTACAAGTAATCTCGTATCATCTGCGTCTTCAAGGTCACTACTAATAATCTCGTAACCGGCTACAAGTAATCTCGTATCACCCGCATCTTCAAGGTCACTACGAGTAATCTTGTAACCGGCTTATCAAACAGATTTTTGTTTCATACGCCAACTACGAGTAATCTCGTATCACCCCCACCTATATATTACATGCACTGACGACTGTGATTATTGCATCTAGTCTCTGAAAACCTTCAGTTTCGCCATGACCAGTAAAAGAAAACTTACTGATAAAGAATTAGAAGCTTACGTTAATATGAGCGATGATGAATTTAATGAATTCATCATTGCAAATGGAAGGATAAGAGGGAATTTCTTTCCATTTGAAATGGTTGAAGTGAAAAATCGGAATGGTAAAATAAAATTCACTTAAAACCAAATATCGTTAGGGACTATAATTTGGGTATGTCAGGCATTGATCTTTCTGATCAAATGCTTTCTTACTATTCCGCCTTACAAAAGACAATTAGATGGCCAAAGAAATTGGCAATATGCATTTTTGATATAAACATTCAAAATGCGCATAAATTTTATAATATTATTACTGGAAACGCAATGACTACGTTAAAATTTAGAGATCAATTTATCTCAGTTTTTTGTTGGAATGGATGAGCTTAGAGCATCACAGAATATCAGCAGGATTCGGGATCTTCATTATTTGGAAATTTTACCACCTGCAGAAAAAAAGAATCGCCTGACAAAGCTATGCTGAGTATGTACACGAAACAAACAACGATGCGAAACATGTTATTATTGTCCTGTTTGCCAGGAAAAACCACCATTGTGCGTGGAAAATTGTTTTAAAGTGTATCATTCATAATTTGAATAAAATGGTTTTTCTTTTATTGATTTCATTTTATTATTTTTATTGATTTTATTAGTTTTAATTTGATTTACAAATCACGGGTTAACTCATGCTTGGCATAGGAGGTTGGTAATCGACATATGAGTATATTCGTAGTTAGCTTCTGAGGCACATATATAATATACTATATTTTAGCTGAAATTATTTCCCTTCTACCAAGCCCCCAGATGTGCTCTCCGCTTTATTCACAAGCGAAGGGTCCAAATTAAGGTATTTATACTAAGGGTTAACTCGTGCTTGGTATAGGAGGTCGGTAATCGACATACGAGTATATTCGTATTCGTAGTTGGCTTGTGAGGCTCATATACCAACTATGAGTATATTCATAGTTGGTAGCGAACCTGTTAAGAATAAAATTTTATGAAGTTTACATATTACTACTTTCCTGTCAGTTTCTGTCAAATTAGTCTGTTATTTTTCAGATCACAAATGTTATCAGATTTTACATTCCACTCTTTTAAAGCACTTAAATTGTATCAGTTCATCTAGATCTTGATCTTTCTCTGGGTTCTTTCACTGTTTGTTCTTGCACTACATCTGTTATCATTTTCCTCTCTGATTCTGTTTTAGTGATCATACCACCTCAAATTACCTCTGCTTATGCATTCTTGATGCTAATGATGTCAAGTTCCTTCTAATATCATCATTTTTAATGTCATTGTCATTAATGCCATCCATTCATCTCCTTAATTCTTCTGAATCTAAACAAGAATAATAGATTAACAATTCCAAGAATCTGGAGGGCCCATCTTCAATATATATAGCATCCAGAACAACCCCAAACACAAGAAAAACCTTAATATGAGAGGACTATTATAAATATTAAAAAAATTACTAAATAAAATATATACAAAAATATAAATTAATTCACAAAATAAAATAAACTTTTTATACCTGTCAGTATTTTATTTTGTTTTGTGAATTAATTTATATTTTTGTATATATTTTATTTAGTAATATTTTTATTTTATTTTTATTAATTTTTTTTTTTTTCACAAGAGGTCAAGCCAGGGTAAATGATTAACAAAGCATTTAGTTTTATCTTACTTTTGTGTAGTGCCATGTAGCTTGTGACCTGTGCATGTGTATGTTTTCCTGATGATGACCTCAATACAGAGGTCAAATCGTCAAGTGTTATTTTCTTAATTATGAGTAAAGTAATTACAGCACAGCTGCAAGCTTCTCTCTAAATTATTATTCACCTGCCTTATACTTCAAATACATTTTTTAAACAAAAATCCCATATGATTTGCCTGCTTCTGAGAAACAGTTTTTGAGATGATATTACCAGATGTAATATTTTTGCATTGTGAGCCCTTTCCATAAGGGCTACTTAAAGAAGTTGTCCCTGAGTAACACTATAAATTAGCTTTCCCTTCTCTTGCTTACGTTTTCTTCCTTCAGTCTATATCACCATAGTTGAAATCATGCACAATGATGGCTCATCTTTTATCCATAAGGTTAATCTACTGTTTAGTTCACAATAAGTTTTAAAAGAGGTATACCGTGAGTAGACATATCGATACAAAATTAATAACGGAAAAAACACGTACAAAGATTATTTAATAGTATAATTTTCAGCTGTGTGTCACAGGCATCTTTAGTACATTAAGATCAAATTAAACAATAACTGACAATTCCAAAAAGCGCCACCTAAGTAGCTGGTGTAAGATAACTAAAAAGGTCAATAACTTTCCTTAAAAAAAAAAATAAAAAATTAAATTAAATTAAATTAAAAAACAAAAAATCGATACAATCAAAAGTTAGGAAAGATGAGTTGATTTGTAAAGTACTGTCTCCCATAAAGGGGATAGACGTAAGCCGTCGGATCTGTTTAAGTTAGGAGAATGAAGTAGAGTTTCACATGTTTCTTTATAAAGGCGTTCCATGAGAAACTGACTTTTGTAAAGAACTTTTGTCTTTCTCCAATGAACTTGCAGAATATGCCATCTTCACCAGACACAGAGTTTATTGGAGAAAGACTTCTTCACAAAAGTCAGTTTCACATGGAATGCCTTTATAAAGAAACATGTGAAACTCTACTTCATTCTCCTAACTTAAACAGATCCGACGGCTTACGTCTATCCCCTTTATGGGAGATAGTACTTTACAAATCAGCTCATCTTTCCTAACTTTTGATTGTATCGATTTTTTTTTTAAATTTAATTTAATTTAATTTAATTTTTTATTTTTATTTTTTTAAGGAAAGTTATTGACCTTTTTAGTTATCTTACACCAGCTACTTAGGTGGTGCTTTTTGGAATTGTCAGTTATTGTTTAATTTAAGCTTAATGTACTGAAGATGCCTGTGACACACAGCCGAAAATTATACTATTAAATAATCTTTGTACGTGAGTTTTTTCCGTTATTAATTTTGTATCGATATGTTTAGTTCACAGTCCTCTTCAGTACCTTGCACTATTGGAACACCCAAGTATGTATTTTGTCCTATAAAACCAGACAGAATCAAACTCATTACCTCTGTTACTTGCATTATCACTGCCACTCCCAATCTCTTGTTGGATTCAGTTTATCTGCAATCATTAGCAGTCTCTCCTCCTTTCTTGTACTGTCTGTTTTTTTACACTGTACCATTGCATTTTCTATTTTATTTTATTTTGTTTTTTACCTTGTTCTGTCAACAAGGTCTGAGTAATGCCAATATTTACTAATGCTAAGAATTTTAATTGCTGATAATTGCTGACAAGTGTGCATCATAAAACATTATGTAATTCCTAATGTCTATTGATCAATTCCTAATTGATCAAGACCAATTTATCTCTTATTTGATATAAATTTATCCAGCTGGCTTCTCCACCATATTAGCTTTGCTAATCTTTTGCTTATTTCCTTATATATATATATATATATATATATATATATTTATAAAAATAAATTTAACTGACTAGAACCCGAGAAAGTATAACAAAAACCTTTAATACATCACAACTAGTTTCATCGGTGATCCGACTTCTTCAGGTGAGAAATAAAAACATAAGACATAAAATAACACGGTAAAAAATGAACTTTACAGCTTAATAAAAAGCAGAATAATAACAGTCATATTTGAATAGGTGACCGCGTGCTACCGTTGGCATGAGTAGAATGTGTGCGACAGCTAATTTTTGAGCGCCAGTACTGGATTACTGCGCTATGGGAATCGGGTAAATTGTAGCTAAGATTATTGTTTAAATGTGAAGGGTCCAGAACTATTTCTTTTGATTCGATGATTCTTCTTTCGAATTCATCCTTGCAAATATATAAATTAGTAGTGCGTTCCCAATCAACTTGATGTGGCTGTTCTTCAAGGTTAGAGTTTGCCGAGAAAAGGACATGACTGGAAAGGGCGCTCGCTCGTGCTCTACTGTAGGAGATGTCACGTCTATGTTCCTCAAGATGAAGTGAAACAGATTTGTCTGTCTGGCCAAAATAAGGTCGACCACAGTTGCACAAAACTTTATAAACACCAGGAAAATGCAGATGGTTGTGTTTTGGTTTTGGTCGACTCAGAAAAGAACGAAGTTTTGGCAGCGTAGTATAGTCGGTCTTTATGTTGAATTTTTTCAGAATCTTAGCTAGTTTCGGGGTAAGAGTGCTGATAAAAGGCAACTGTATATGAGTGATTGGGTTGGAGTCATCTTCTTGTCGAGGATGTTGGCGTGGTCTCAAGCGTTTAGTGATGTTACGAGACGAATATCCATTATTTAAGAAGGTGTTTTTCAGGAAGTTAAGCTCTGTTTGAAGGTCTTCTTCTGTGGAAATGAGACATCTTGCTCGATGGGCGAGGGTGGAGATGATGCCCAGTTTCTGAGGTGGGAAGTGATGAGAAGAACCATGTAAATATCTATCAGTGTGGGTGGTTTTTCGAAAAATTGAAAATTTAAGACAGTCAGGAAATCTACTGATCTTTAGATCCAAGAAGGGGAGAACGCCGTTAACCTCTAGTTCAGATGTGAATTTAATGTTTTGATGTTGGTTATTTAAATGGTTTAGGAAGTTTTGCAGTTCCTCTAAACTATGTCCCCAAATAAGGAAGACGTCATCGATGTAACGTAACCACAGTTTAGGTTTCAAAGTAGCTGAGGAAATAGCTTTCTCTTCAAAATCTTCTAGAAAAAAATTAGCTAAGACTGGAGATAGAGGGCTGCCCATAGCTAAACCGCTAGTTTGTTTGTATATTTTCTCTTCGTAGCAGAAATAGCCGGAATTGATGCAGTGAGTTAGAAGAGCGAACACTTTTTTAGAAACCTTGTCCTTAAGAAGACTCAGAACTTCATCTGTAGGAACATTCGTAAACAAAGATACGATGTCAAAACTCACCATTCTGTCCGAGTCTAAAAGATTCAAATTTTTTATTTTTGAGATGAAATCTTCAGAGTTTTTGATGAAGGAAGAAGAATTGCCAACTAAATGTTTTAAAGAAGCTGCAAGATATTTAGACAGATTGTATGTAGGTGAGTCAATCCCTTCCACAATAGGTCTTAAAGGGGTGTCAACCTTATGGATCTTAGGCAAGCCGTACAACCGAGGAATGAGGGGATGGAGAGAGCGGAGAGATAGTCTTGTATGTCTAGGAAGTTCAGAAGTTGATTTCAGAAGATTCTCCGCTCTCTCCATCCCCTCATTCCTCGGTTGTACGGCTTGCCTAAGATCCATAAGGTTGACACCCCTTTAAGACCTATTGTGGAAGGGATTGACTCACCTACATACAATCTGTCTAAATATCTTGCAGCTTCTTTAAAACATTTAGTTGGCAATTCTTCTTCCTTCATCAAAAACTCTGAAGATTTCATCTCAAAAATAAAAAAATTTGAATCTTTTAGACTCGGACAGAATGGTGAGTTTTGACATCGTATCTTTGTTTACGAATGTTCCTACAGATGAAGTTCTGAGTCTTCTTAAGGACAAGGTTTCTAAAAAAGTGTTCGCTCTTCTAACTCACTGCATCAATTCCGGCTATTTCTGCTACGAAGAGAAAATATACAAACAAACTAGCGGTTTAGCTATGGGCAGCCCTCTATCTCCAGTCTTAGCTAATTTTTTTTCTAGAAGATTTTGAAGAGAAAGCTATTTCCTCAGCTACTTTGAAACCTAAACTGTGGTTACGTTACATCGATGACGTCTTCCTTATTTGGGGACATAGTTTAGAGGAACTGCAAAACTTCCTAAACCATTTAAATAACCAACATCAAAACATTAAATTCACATCTGAACTAGAGGTTAACGGCGTTCTCCCCTTCTTGGATCTAAAGATCAGTAGATTTCCTGACTGTCTTAAATTTTCAATTTTTCGAAAAACCACCCACACTGATAGATATTTACATGGTTCTTCTCATCACTTCCCACCTCAGAAACTGGGCATCATCTCCACCCTCGCCCATCGAGCAAGATGTCTCATTTCCACAGAAGAAGACCTTCAAACAGAGCTTAACTTCCTGAAAAACACCTTCTTAAATAATGGATATTCGTCTCGTAACATCACTAAACGCTTGAGACCACGCCAACATCCTCGACAAGAAGATGACTCCAACCCAATCACTCATATACAGTTGCCTTTTATCAGCACTCTTACCCCGAAACTAGCTAAGATTCTGAAAAAATTCAACATAAAGACCGACTATACTACGCTGCCAAAACTTCGTTCTTTTCTGAGTCGACCAAAACCAAAACACAACCATCTGCATTTTCCTGGTGTTTATAAAGTTTTGTGCAACTGTGGTCGACCTTATTTTGGCCAGACAGACAAATCTGTTTCACTTCGTCTTGAGGAACATAGACGTGACATCTCCTACAGTAGAGCACGAGCGAGCGCCCTTTCCAGTCATGTCCTTTTCTCGGCAAACTCTAACCTTGAAGAACAGCCACATCAAGTTGATTGGGAACGCACTACTATTTTATATATTTGCAAGGATGAATTCGAAAGAAGAATCATCGAATCAAAAGAAATAGTTCTGGACCCTTCACATTTAAACAATAATCTTAGCTACAATTTACCCGATTCCCATAGCGCAGTAATCCAGTACTGGCGCTCAAAAATTAGCTGTCGCACACATTCTACTCATGCCAACGGTAGCATGCGGTCACCTATTCAAATATGACTGTTATTATTCTGCTTTTTATTAAGCTGTAAAGTTCATTTTTTACCGTGTTATTTTATGTCTTATGTTTTTATTTCTCACCTGAAGAAGTCGGATCACCGATGAAACTAGTTGTGATGTATTAAAGGTTTTTGTTATACTTTCTCGGGTTCTAGTCAGTTAAATTTATTTTTATAAATGTATACATCCCGAGTAAATCCTAATTTCAACAATATATATATATATATATATATATATATATATATATATATATATATATATATATATATATATATATATATATATATATATATATATATATATATATATATATATACTGTGTGTATATATATATATATACTGTGTGTATATATATATATATATATACACAGCAGTATATAGTACTTATGTGTGTGTGTGATTACTTTTGTATATGAATAATGTCATTATATCACAAACAAATTAATTTTATTATAGCTTATGTTGGAGATGATGATCAAGTACAAGTTCCTCAGGTACAGGTTCCTATCATTGCTGGAGCAACAGTTGCTGTTGTTGTCCTAGTTATTGTAATCATCGTGATGATTGTATTATACATTAGAAGGTAGGAATATGTTCTCTACATTATGATGATAATTAGAGCTATAATGATGTAGATTTATATCATCTTGGTGATTACATAACACCCTACATTTTTTTTTTAAATTTAAGGTGTTATTTGACATTATTGAATATTTATTTATTTGTTTTCTTCATAAAGATATTAAACAAATGCTTATTGTCACTTATTATTATTTAGCCCATGCAGGGGGAATTAGTTATTGTATTTTTATAAGTGTAATAATTGCTGACAAGTGTGCATCATAAAACATTATGTAATTCCTAATGTCTATTGATCAATTCTTAATTGATCAAGACCAATTTATCTCTTATTCGATATAAATTTATCCAGCTGGCTTCTCCACCATATTAGCTTTGCTAATCTTTTGCTTATTTCCTTATCCATTTCCAATTTCAATAAATTAAAGATACCAACATTTCCAATTTCATTTGCCATCTGAAATGTTTTACTTGTTCTACAAGTTCTAGTGTTTTTTTTTATTTTAATTGCTGATTTTCATAAGAAATTTGTTACAGTAATTATTCAATTTATTTAGCATCTATCCTGAAGACTTTGTACCAGATTTTAGGCATCAGTGGGAGCAAGACCCAGAGGTGGTGATACTAAGGTGGAAGTAATGGAGAAGTCAATGGCTCCATTTGATGAGATATAAAGGTCGAAACCAGTCTGGGTAGTGACTCTTCCCATAATGCATAGCATTATACATGTCCACAAGAAAATGTGCTTTGCATTATGGGATACTAAGGCAAGTGATGAGAAGTTATACCACCTTTGTCACGAGTTGCCCCAGTCCTGAAAATACTTCAGGCGCAAACTTTGTTTGCTTACACTTGAATAAAGGATTAAATAAAATATATAATTGGTAGCATGGCCAAGTGAAAAAACTTCCATCATTATCTTCAGCTAATGGTGCATTATCCAGATTTATATGGAGGTGACAAAAATATACTAACTCACCTCTGGCTGTAGCTGTCTTGGGGTTATTTCGAATCAGCACTAACTGTAACAACCTTAGGACATACTGAATTGTGATGATTTTGCATATCCTGCATATATAAAGTTTTTGCATTTCAGCACCACCATGGCAGAAAAGTCTCATTTTTTGAATAATTATAAGGTGTCTTGGCAATTCTGATTTTCTCTGAGCTCTAACTTCTCCCCTTTCTGTAGGCTGTTACAGCAGTTGCTCTTATTGATAATTAAAGAAAAAAAAATGACTGGGTTAATAATTAATGGATAATGAAGTTATAAAAAATGCATTTATGAGGCAGTAGTTCCATATATTGAAAATAAATTTGTAGTTACAGTAATATTTGAAAGAGTAATATTGTTATAAATACAAGACATATATTATCTTAACTGAAAATAACTAGGGAATATCTTTTCTTTTGTATATCCACCATTCCTATCTAGAAGCTCTGATGAATGCAATAAGAAGCAACCAAGTGACTGTGATACACTTGAATATCGTAACGGGGAAGGTAAGAAATGTAAGGCTTGTTTTGATTCTTTTGTTTGTTTTTTGAAAGTTTTGGCAGTTAACATCATCTAATAGTATTCAGCAGGATTGGCAACAGTGCTGTTTTACTTAACTTTATAAAGGTTAAATGTCTTTCATTAATTTTTTAGTAAACTAATATTTTTGGTTTTGATATTTTGCATTATGGACAGACATAAATATTGTAAACTATACATTAAACTAAGATTATAAATCAGTTTTCCTAGGATATTTTTAATCTTATTTTAATGTGGATTACTGTTCTAATATATCTTGCTTCCCTAACATCTCTTATGTTTATAAATAGCCATCAGATATTTTTTGAAATTATCATGAATCGTCAAGATTTGAAAAAAAGAAAAAATCATAATAAAATTCCTGTTTAAAATGATTTGAAGCCATTCTCACAGCTGCACATAGTAAATATAGTATAAATAAAGAACTTGAAGTGAAAAACAGATGAAAATTAAATTATTATAAACCAAATCTCTAAAAGTATTACTGCTGGATTAGATAAACACTTAGATTTTATTTAACTACTAGGCTATATTTGCCCATGTACATCAGCACGTTCAAATTGTTATTGATATCTAAAATTTGGTTACCCTACATCAATAAATGGAGAAATTTTTCTATAAAAAAATAAGTTTTCTTTTATAACATAGCTCTCGAAAATTAATAGGATAATCAAACACAACTACTTTTGAATACATTCACATTAAGGTATGACAGATCATCTCATAATGTAATAGTTAACAGGATGGGACATAATGATTCCTTTCTTACCAGCATTAAAAGTATAAGGAGAAGAAAAAGGAATGATTTGTGTTGGAATTCAGTCAATTCTTTTCTCTTCTATAATACTGATTTGCACTCAATATTATAGAAGGAATTCATTATTGTTGGCAGGCAGATAGGGCATGCCCCAAAATTTATGTAGAATTAAACCATAATTTTTATTACAGTTCAATAGGTTCTGTAGCACACAAGCTGCTTCTAGGAATATTCTTTGTGATTTAAACTGTTTTTTTAACGATTGTTTTTTATTGTTGTTTTGTATTGTTTTGTATTGTATTGTTTTGTTTTGTATTGTTTTTTAACGATATATATATTAGAACACAGAAAAATAAGTGAATAATTAATTTATTAACTTATTGCTGATATTTTGCTGGTGTTATAACCAGCATCTTCAGAGCACAAAAACAGTTTGTCACAGTACGTGAGACTATAACAACATGGTGTAATCAATGGACTAGTTAAACAAAATTGTAGCAGAAACACAAGGACTAGAGTCCTGATTTTGGTGCCCTCTATCTGAAAAAAAAAAAAAAAAATTGCAGCTATCACATAAGACTAGAGTCCTAAACAGAGAAAAAAACTGGTACTAGTTTTTTCTTAAGAAGACTGTCCCCCAGATTTTAGGCAAATTTATACAGCCATATTTGTTGAGATTTGGAGTGTGTTTCAGGGCTTCTGTTGCCTCTAAGAACAATCTCTCCAACTTGTAAGAGCTTCTGTGCAGTACTTTTGTGTTCTTCCAGTTGATATTGTGTGCAGGGGTATCCAGAATATGGTCTGCTAGGCCCGACTTGGCATAGTGATAATGCCGGATATATATTTTGTGTTCGTTGATGCAGATGTTCACAGTTCTTCCACCGTAGTAGGCTTGGTTACATGAGTAGGGTACTTCGTAGACTCCTGGATGTGATAAAGGGGGAATGCTGTCCTTGGGCGAGTGGATAAGGGTTGCTAATTTGCTCCACTAATTTGCTTCAGGGCTTCTGTTGCCTCTAAGAACAATCTCTCCGACTTGTAAGAGCTTCTGTGCAGTACTTTTGTGTTCTTCCAGTTGATCCTGTGTGCAGGGGTATCCAGAATATGGTCTGCTAGGCCCGACTTGGCATAGTGATAATGCCGGATATATATTTTGTGTTCGTTGATGCGGATGTTCACAGTTTGCTCCACGGATAGTGGGAGGGGTTTCTTAGGAGTGTTTAGTATTTTGTTTATCTTATGGGGATTATAGCCATTGGCCAAGAAGGTGTGGCGTAAGTGAGCCAGTTCAGCAGCAAGAGTGTTGTCATCAGAACAGATTGCTCTCACTCTGTGGGTTAGCATTTTTAAAATGCCATATTGTTGAGAAGGGTGATGGTGTGATTGTTTGTGTAAATATCTCCCTGTATGTGTGGGTTTTCTAAAAACTGAAAATGATAGGGAACCATCTGGAAGACGTGTGATAAGTGTATCCAGGAAGGGCAGACAGTTATTAGCTTCCAGTTCCATTGTAAAGTGGATTTTTGGATGTTGGCTATTTAAATGCGCTAAGAATGTTTTCAATGTCTCTGGGCCATGTGGCCAAATAGCATAGCCAAAGTGTTGGTTTGAGAGTGGCTGTATTGATTGCTAGTTTTTCCAGGTGTTCTATGTAAAAGTTGGCTGGGGGGAGGGGGGGGGGCATGGCCGTCCCATCTATTTGTTTGTATATTTTCCCTTTCCATGTGAAATATCCTGCATGTATTGTGAATTTGAATAGTTCAAATATATCAGGGGGGGAAGTGTGACTTCACTAGATTGAGGGTTTCTATTAGTCGTACATTTGTGAATAGTGAGGTGATATCAAAGCTTACCTATTAAGTCTGAGCTTTTTAGGGTATGGTGTTGTAAGATGCTTTTTAGGTGGGCTGAATTTTTGACAAAGGATGGAGAATTGTTTGTGAGGGTGACTAGTAGCTTAGGTAAATGTCTAGCCAGTTTGTATGTGGGACTATTTATACTGTCCACAATTGGGCGTAAGGGTTGTACCTTGTTTGTGAATTTTTGGTGCTCCATAAATCCTAGGTGTTTTAACATGGAAGGGCTTGAGTTTGTTTACTGTGTCTTCAGGCCAGGAAGTGACTTTTTTCAATAATTTACGTGCCTTCTTCTTCTGTGTGTTGGTGGGATTGCGATCTATAATTTTGTATGTTGACTGAGCTTGTAACAGTGTGTGCATTTTGTTTTCATATTCTGTTGTATCCATCACCACGGATGCATTCCCTTTGTCTGCTTTTGTTATGATAATCTGGCTATTATTCTGTAGCTCTTTTACAGCAATTGATTTCCTTATGCGGGATATTATTTTTGGGAGTCTTTGACTTGATTAAGATGTTGGCCACATCTAAACGTATGTTGTTGGCTATCGTTGGAGGTAGGTCGTATATTCCCCGTTCGATGGACGCCATTATTTCAGCTTTTGGAACTTGTTTAGGAGTCACGGCAAAATTGTGCCCTCGACTTAAAGCACTAGTGGCTTCTTTGCTTAAGGTGAGCCAAGATAGATTCACAATGACGAGGTCTTTTTTTGTAGTTGCGGTCGTTTTATAGTGCTACGTTGTTGGAGATTTTCAAACTTATTTTGGTGTCGGTTTTTGACTATGTTGAATTCTTTTTTAGCCATTGCGTCGGTGACTAGGATCTCCCATAGTTCCGTATTCAGAATATTATATAGTGATTCACGTCGTTGATGGATTTTAGAAAACCCACACATACAGGGAGATATTTATACAAACAATCACATCATCACCCTTCTCAACAATATGGCATTTTAAAAACGCTAACCCACAAAGCGAGAGCAATCTGTTCTGATGACAACACTCTTGCTGCTGAACTGGCTCACCTACGCCACACCTTCTTGGCCAATGGCTATAATCCCCATAAGATAAACAAAATACTAAACGCTCCTAAGAAACCCCTCCCACTATCCACCACAGAGAACTACAACAAAACAGTCACCATCCCATACATTAAAGGCACATCTGAAAAGATTTCAAGAATTCTTAATAAACATGAACTACGCACCACATTCAGACCGTGGAGCAAACTGTGAACATCCGCATCAACGAACGCAAAATATATATCCGGCATTATCACTATGCCAAGTCGGGCCTAGCAGACCATATTCTGGATACCCCTGCACACAGGATCAACTGGAAGAACACAGAAGCTCTTAAAAGTCGGAGAGGTTGTTCTTAGAGGCAACAGAAGCCCTGAAACACACTCCAAATCTCAACAAATATGGCTGTATAAATTTGCCTAAAATACTAGCACCAGTTTTTTTCTCTGTTTAGGACTCTAGTCTTATGTGATAGCTGCAATTTTTTTTTTTTTTTTTTTTTTTTTTTTTTTCAGATAGAGGGTGCCAAAATCAGGACTCTAGTCTTTGTGTTGCTGCTACAATTTTGTTTAACTAGTTCATTGATTACACTATGTTGTTATAGTCTCCCGTATTGTGACAAACTGTGTTTTTGTGCTCTGAAGATGCTGGTTATAACACCAGCAAAATATCAGCAATAAGTTAATAAATTAATTATTCACTTATTTTTCTGTGTTCTAATATATACCGTTAAAATATAAACAACATGTACGATGGGCACATAAGTCTGTCCACACGTTTTTTGGGATTTATGTAGTAGCTTTGTTCTCCCATCCCCCATCTTATGAAATGGTCTTTATCCAAAGCTTGTTGAGCAATTCTGCTCTTTAGTTGTCCATATGGAATATATTTTTTATGTTCTTTTCTTCTATTTATGGTGGCCTGTCTTGTCTTTCCAAAGTACTAAATCCCACATTGACAGGGGATATTGTAGACACCTAGGAAGGAGAGAGGATCTTAGCACTCCTTAATTTGTCGAAGGAAAGTGTAGACTTTTTCCAAAGATTTGTAGACTGTTCTGATTCTGTGTTGCTTCATAAGTGAGCCCAGTTTATTTGTTGTACCTTTAACTCCTTAATCTCCTCAACCAGCCATGACGTCTATAACCTTTTGGAAAAAGTCTACACTTTCCTTAGACAGATTAAGGAGTGCTAGAATCCTCTATCCTTCCCAGGTGTCTACAATATCTAAATCTTATCCAGCTAAATCTGGATATGATTCTATAACACCCGTTGAATAACATGGATAAGAAGTGCAATTTGGTCTCACTATTTCATCCACCTCGGCCAGTAGGGAGGTTAATATAGGGTAGGGATATGGTGTACATATAGTCTGGTTAGGGTGGGGGGTTTGTTGTCTTTCTTAAGGAGTTGCCGAGGTGTTTTTTTTTTTTTTTTTTTTTTTTTTTTTTTTTTTTTTTTTGAACATTGTTGTAACCATTCTGTTTCAAAAAATATAACTAGAGCCAGTTGTTTGAGATGTAGTGAAGGTCTTGAGGATGAAATTCACTCTGACCTGGAGGCTAAAGTTTGGAAAATCACAAGTTTCTGGGCAGGATGGTAATGTGAAGTGGCCTCCAAGTATCTGCCTGTGTATGTGTGTATGTGTCTGATAGACTGAACATGTTATGGACCCATCTGATTGCTTTTGTAAGTAAAGTATCCAAGAAGTGCAGTGCCCCTTCTTTTCCTCTTCAAAAGTAAAAGTAATTCAGGGATGGATATTCTTGAGCAATTGGAAAATTCCTTAACTGTAGACCTTGTTCTGGCACTCAATTTATTTTAGTCTTCACTGAGTGTGCATCTTCAATATGCCTTTGATAATGCTAGCTTGAGCTGGTGAAATGTTAAGTTGTAAATATTACATTTCTGGCACCTGCAATCATTTGCAGTTTTTTCCCCCCTGTGGGATACTGAAAGAAGTGGTATAAAAAACACTATAAATATACCAAACAAAGCTCTGGACCTCAAGAACCAGATGACTCTCTTTACTTAGAAATTCTTAGCACACAGCAGAAACACAGGAATCAGTGGTGGAGTGCATAATATGGCTTTTTTTTTTAAATTTAATATATAAAATAAATTTCTGAGCAACCTTCAACATTTGCTCTTCCATTTCATTTCCACTTTGCATTTTTGGAATAGTATCTTCTTTTCAGTAGCACTCTGAAATATAGCCATGGCTTTTGGCAAGTTCTGTATAATTTTACAAGCTGAGTTACTCTGTTCTATTTTATTTCTTCAAATAAGATATATTAATGTTAGTTTTGTATGAATTTTACAATGAATAATATTATTGGAATGGTTAAAACACTTTTATTAATTACATGAAATTAATGTCTCTGCAAATTCAATTTTCTATTATACTTGTTTAGTGCAGTATGTGTGATATGTATTCAGGGGAATTTCCATGCATTACATATGCTATATGTATGTATGTATGTATGTATGTATATATATATATATTGAATGCAATGGATTTACTCTGCTTCTGACATAATAAAAAAAACTTAAATGAATAAAACTGAAGGATAATAACATAAAAAAGACATCATCATCATCATCATCAAATTTCTGCCATGTACCCTCAAGGGGTGTACAGGATATGATAGTACTACATGAAAAAAATTACATCATTACTAACTTCCTATATACAATTTTCCTCCAAATCAGTCTGTTACTTGTCAAGACTCCAACATTATCAGATCTTATATTTCTATCGTCTAAGGCACTTTGTACTGTATCAATCCACCTATATCTTGGTCTTCTTCAGGGTTGTTTTGCTGCCAACCTGGCAGAGAACACTTGTTTTGCTAATCTTTCTTCGCCCATTCTGTTTAAGTGACCATACCACCTGAGATTAGCTCTGCTAATGCATTCCTGGATGTTGACAATGTCAAGTTCTTTCGTTATATCCTCATTTTTAATATGATATTGCCATTGATGCCATCTGTTCACACCTCTAATCTTTCTCAGGACTCTCATATCTGCGGTCTCTAGTCTTTGGTCAGTGTTTTACTTCTGACTCAGCTCTCAGATCCATAAGTTAAAACTGGTTTGAACACTATCTTGTATACAGCTAATTTAGTGTTCCAACTAATTTCTCTCTTATTCCATATGAATTTATTCAATTGACTTCCTACCATACCAGCTTTGCTGATTCTATTGTCTATTTCTATATTTAATTTACCATCTTCAGTAAAAATCGTGCCTAAGTAACTGAAATGTTTTACTTGTTCCACAGGTTCCCCGTTCACAACACAGTTGACATTTTCAGTGATTCTGCCTATTTTCATTGTCTTTGTCTTTTTATTGCTGACCTTCATACCATATCTATTACAACAGCTATTCAATTTAGTCAGAGAATCTTGCAGACTTGTAGCGGATTTATTTAGAAGTATAACATCATTCGCATAAAGCAAAGAGCTGACATTAACATCTCCAATTTTGATATCATGTTTAATACCACTTTCCTTCATAATGTGATCCATATAGATAATGAATAACAGAGAGGATAATGTACATCCTTGTCTCATACCAGATTTAACATTAAACCATCTTCCTGTACTTCCTTCAATTCTAACTGCTGACTTACAACTCAAATAAAGACTAAGTATTGCTTGATATAATGCCCCATTGACACCATATAACTGTAGCATAATGAATAGCTTCTCTTTTGGCACCTCGTCATACGCCTTTTCCAAATTGACAAAACTTAAATACAGATCTCTGTTATATTCCCATGCTTTCTCGACTATTTGTCGTAAAGTGAAGATCTGATCCTGACAGCCTCTATTTTGCCTGAATCCAGCTTGTTCTTCACCAAGCTTTTCTTCCACAATTCTTCTCAACCGTTTCTCAAGTATACTTGCATAGATCTTGCCAGGAACACTCAGTAGGGAAATACCTCTGTAATTCTCACATTCAGTTTTATTTCCCTTTTTATATATGGGTACTATGAGATCTCTACTCCAATCATTGGGAATTCGTCCCTCTGTCCAGGCTTTCTGAACTATGCAGTGCAGCCACTGTAAGATTCTTATACCACCATACTTTATACCACCAAAGTTGTAAACCTATCATACATTAGTACTGAGTAGTAGACTATGAGTTGAATAATCTGGGAACTCCCACTCTAGAGGATAAACATGGAACTCTTTCAAGCCACACATGGAACTCTTTAGGCATCTACTAAGCAGTTTAATAGTCCAACACCAGACAATATTCATCTACCATTCACCAGTGGAATTTGATTGGTCTATTGGTCAGAGAGTGAAAGCACTATCCACTCAGCCAACCACACTGGTGCCTGGCTGGTGAGTGTACTAAATCATGGAAAGTACTGTGTATAATATATATATATATATATATATATATATATATTTATTTATTTTTTTTTTTTTTCAAGGAATATATAATTAGAGCTTTAGTGATGTCCTAAACTGAAGGAAGCTTTATTTACTTTCTGCTTAGTGTATTACTGTTTGGCTCAGTGTTGAATTGAGTATGCTGGATATAGTTTGGATATAATTTTAATTCATTCAGTATGACACTACTGCCTTGCTTATTGATTATCTGAAGTGGCAAACATGTGTATACTCCAGAGCACAGTCTGACATATCTAACTATTGGTCCAAGCATATAGTGGTAGTGTAATACAGGTTATATATAGACATCTCATCCTTTAATGGATGAGATGTCTATATATGTATGTAGTAGAGTCATGATTAGCTGATACCCTCTTTTAACTACTGTAAAGAATTTAAGAAGTCTAATATTTTTTTCACTATATATAATGCAGAATAGGCTTCTTCAAACCAACTTTTCATTTTAACTCACAACAGTTTTTCCCCTCCCCATAATAATTTTATGTGTTATGTATTACATTTTGCTTTTAATACATTTTCTAATACAGTTGGGTTATATATATATATATATATATATATATATATATATATATATATATCCCAACTGATTTTCTTCCTTTTTTTTCTGTTTTGTAGAAGTTAATTATGACTATTTTGTATATATGTAACCAATTTGTAAAACTCCTTGGGTGAGCAAGTAGGATGATAAATGTTATTTTCTTCTTCTTCTTTTTTTTTTTTTTTTTGAAGTAATCAAAATAGCAATTTTACGTAATAAAAAGTTTTATAATTTTATTAGTTGATTGTTGCATTGTTTCTCATAATAGGCGTTTCAGCTATAAAAAAGATAATTAAAATATTAATATTAACTATTATATTTGCTAGAAATTATTTCTGCTGCTTAATTAAATAGTGTTAATTTTTTTCTTCTTCCTTAACAGTATTCCCAGCTCTTGATCACCCACCTATAGTTCCCACTGCTCGATGTAAGTGTACTAATCCTACTAACTCTCTTTTGCCATGTATCTATTTCTGAGCTTATTTACTTGACTTTAAATAACCATGTTCTGCAGTTTCTTGCTAAAGATTTTATACTCTTAAAATTTCTCTCTAAAATTTGTTTAAATTTAGATGAATGTTCAGTATTTGAAACATGCAGTTTCCATTAGATATGAAATGTGTTTATTTTAATGCCATTTTATTCTTTTAAGAAATTTACGTAATATAATTTTGTAAATTTACTGGATTTAATTTTTAGTACTTCTAAAAATTGAAAACCTGAGAGTAATGACTTCTAGAAAAATATAATTTAAGTAAATTTCCTTTTCATCACCTTTGGTTACATTTTTTTCCTCTAGGTTAATTTTTTTTTTTTTTTTTTTTTTTTTTTTTAATTTTCCTCATATGTATGGTTGGGAAAAAAACCTCATCAAAGGTTAAATGAATTGCATTCTTTTATAGTGAATCAATGTAGGAGCTTTGGAATTTTAATTGAAAATGGAGAAGAAATCAATGAATGCAACCCTACACTAGGTTTTTATAACCTAATTAATTTCCCTCTGACAGATGCATCCAGTAACGGTTTATGCATAATGTTTCTAATTACTTTAGAATTTTCAAACCATTAAGTCATCACTGCTATGAAAGATAAAAAAATGAGTGAATATGTAGTCATTAACTTGTAATTAAGCTTTGTTAATTAAGGGTGAAAATAATATTTTAAAAATGTTATGAGTACTTCTCACTGTTATGCTTTTCCCCCTCTCTTCATTTAGTGACTACACCTCTATTCACACATTGTGGAGCCTCCAGGACTTACATCGATCCTCACACCTATGAGGATCCAAATCAAGCAGTCAGAGAATTTACAAAAGAAATAGATGCATTGCATATTACTATAGAAGCTATTATAGGTGGAGGTATGGGACATTTATTTTATGTCTTTCATTTTGTGTTGATTTGTACCAGAAGAATAATAAAATTTTATTTATTTTTAATTTTTCGTGCATAATTAAATTTAGAACTTAATAAGTTTAAGCTCTTTGATTTAGATCATTTCAATAATTAAAAATTAATTCCCAAAAAAGTTTGGAGAATTTTTTTCTTCCCCAAATTTTCCAAAAATGTTTTTGGAAAATTTGGGGAAAAGAGCAAACCTGATAATAATGGTGCCTGCTTAATTTCTGTTAAATTCCTAATATCATGTTCCAGCATAAAAATACTTACACATATGTACATGTAAAGATGTGTGCATATTTTTCTTCTCATATTGAAAAGAAAAATATGAAGCTTTAAGCAGAATCAAAGTCCAGCAGCTTTCAGAGGTGAACTGTAGATTCAAATATACAAATATTATTCAAGAAAAAAATGAAAGAATTTGAAAATAAGAATCAAACATTGGCGACTCAATAACAGACACTGAAGAAAACAGTGATTTAGCCAAGAGGAGGCATGTTGTGAAGAAATTGTAAGGATAAAAAAATCAGAACTCTCTGGACGTATAGGCTAGAGGCAGTCCTGGAAAAAACACATTGAATTCTCCTAGCAAATAAATCATTCTTGCTCTTAATGCGTAAAAGTAGCTAAATAAAAGTCAAGGAAACACTTTTTTAAGAATGTAAAAGATAACTATCAGGAAGGTGGCAAGAATGTTCTGGAAGCTATTGAGAAAATTTGGAAACGGAGAAAGAATGCAATAAAAGGAAGTGGAGATGATAAAGATGACATAAAAATTCAAGACATTCTAAATGCCCAGAAAGATTGTTAAATGAAATAAGAAGTGACAGAATGGTGGTAGAAAATATTAATGAGGAATACAGTTGGTATACGTATTAATGCTTGAGTTAGAAAAGCCATCAAAAACTGGAAAAGTGGAAAGACAACTAGAATAGATGATATTTGTTCAGAAATGCTGAAATATGAAGATATAAAAGTTTTACATTGGCTGTGCCATATACCGTATATTATCGCGTATAATGCGAAAAATTTATGGTAAAAAATACTATTTAAAGTTAGGGGTTCGCATTATATGCAGATCCTAAAAAATATAACATCTTATTAGACTTGCACACACAATATATACTACCTAATGCCTATGCAGCCAAATCTACTTGACCTACTTGCATTCAGCGACCGAGCGCGCATTGTATCTGTGCATGCGCTCTCTGTCGTCGAATGATAGAGCACAGTGAGATAGATAGAGCACAGTTAGGTATATCGGTTTAACCACAGTTCATTTTAAATATTATTCGTTAAACAAACATAGCCTGAAAATGAGCCAACAGAAACGTAAACATTCATCTTTTGAAGCAGGATTTAAATTGTGTTTCGTGCAGTTTGCAGAAGAACATAATAACAGTGTTGCTATGAGAGAATTTGGTGTAGCAGAGAGTAATATTAAACTTTGGCATAAGCAAAAAGACAGTCTTGAAAAAATCCCCAAAACGAAACGTGCCCATCGTGGAGATGTAACATCCTTTCCAGAACTCGAAGAAGAGCTAAATGAATGGATTTTGACGCAACGACAAGATGGCATTATAGTAACAAGAAATGCAATTCGTTTTTGAGCTCTACAACTTAAGAATGGTAAATTCAAGGACACATCAGGTATTTCATTTTTTCTTGCTTCGCCTGGGTGGTGCAACAGATTTATAGAACGCAAAGCATTAACATTACTACACCGAACAAAAATTGCGCAGAAGTTACCAAAGCAGCTTGAAGAAAAAGTGCAGTCCTTCCATAAATTTATCATAAAATTACAGAAGTGTCATGGATATGAACTTTCCCAAATTGGCAACATGGATGAGACGCCCATGCACTTTGATATGCCCTGGGAATCGAACAGTAAACTCTGTTGGTGAAAAGGGTATCTTCATAAAAGCAACGGGACATGAAAAAACGCATTTTACCGTTGTTCTAGCATGCATGGCAGATGGAACCAAATTAAAGAAAACAGTGATATTTAAAAGGTTGGATGGATGAAGAAGGTGTACAATTGTGGCTGGATCAAGTATGGAACATACGTCCAGGTAGCTTGTTATATCAACAAAGCATGCTAGTCTGGGATGTTCCTGGCACATTTAACAGAGACAAGCAAAGAGAAAGCACGTGAGCTATGTACAGACCTAGCAGTCATATCGGGTGGTCTAACTTCCGTTTTGCAGCCGTTTGATGTCAGCTTGAATAAGCCATTTAAAGATCACTTACGTGAAAAATGGAAAGAATGGATGTCATCTGGTTTGGTGAAGATGACAAAGGGTGGGTATTTTCAGAAGCCTGAGATCACCCTAGTCACCAGCTGGGTTAAAGAAGCATGGGATTCGATACCATCTGAAATGATTCAACGCTCATTTCTTAAATGTGGAATAAGTAATTCAATGGATGGATCTGAAGATCATGTCATATATGAAAGCGAGGATGATGCACAAGAAATTGGAGAGCATGAAGACGATGACGACAATTGCTATACTGATGATGCAATCCCTACAGATGAATTTATAAATGAAATGTTTGATGACTCAAAAGATGAAGAAGAATTTAAAGGATTTTGATATTTTGTTTTAAAATAAATATTTCTTTTGTTAATTCGTATTGTATTATTTATATTGTTATGGAACAAGATTAACAGATCGCATTAAAAATGGACATGGCATTTTAAGGCTAGTTTTCAAACAAAATTTCTAGTTCGCATTATACGTGGATCGCATTATACGTGATAATATATGGTAATTCAGAAGATCGAATTCTGGCTGATTGGATTAGAGCTTTCATAGTACCCACCTTTAAAAAGAGAAATATAGCTGAATATGAGAATTAGAGGAATTTTTCTTATGGAGTGTTCCAGGTAAGATTCATCCATGCATATTTGAGAAAGGGCTGAGCAAAATTGTGGAAGAAGAAGCTAAGTTAAGGCCAGGTAATTGTCAGGATAATTGTCAATAATTTTTCAATTATTTTCAGGAAATAATTGAAAAAATCATGGGAATATAACAAGGATTTGTATTTAAGTTTATATTTAAAAAGATCTATATCTGTATTTAAGTAGATATGGAAAAGGCATAAGACAGTTTGCCAAGAGAAAAGCTGTTCATCATCATCATCATCATCAGTTTCCTGATGTGTACCCTCACAGGATGTTCAGGTTACTATGACAGCACTGCATGATTTAGTTTCCATTATTAATAATTTCCTATCACAATTTTCATCCAAATTAGTCTATTACTTGTCAACACTCCAATATTATCACATGTGACCACAAATAATATGATGGTGCAACATGATGAGAAAAGCTGTTCAAAACATTGCAGTTATATGGTACAAATGGACATTATATCAAGCAATACAGTTTATATTTGAGTCATAGTCAATTGAAGAAGAGGAAAGATATTTGATGTAGAACTCGCTGGCCTGGTTGGTCAAGTGGTTAGCATATCCGCTCTCTAGCCAAAAGGCTGTGGGTTCGAATCCCACCTTGGGCATGGATGTTTGATTATCTGTGAAAATACTGGTGGTGGTGGTGGGCAGTAGATGCCGTTGGTGTAGATGATGATGTTAGTTGCGGTTTGTTGTAGTTAGTGAATTGAGTGGTGGAGACGGAGAGTTGTAGAGTGGGTGCCCTCCCTCAGCGAGTCTTTAGACTCCTTGGGGGTGTCACATAATAATAATAATATATAATAAGGTGTAAGTAAGGTGTGCACACTATCTCAACTGTTACTCATCATCTATATGGATCACTTTTGTAAGAAAGTGGCATAAACTGGACATCAGAATTGAAGAAGTTAATTGTTGGAAGTTTTTACGCTTGGTTATGCTATAAATTAAAGATGCCAAGAAATTATATTCTTGGTTTAATCCTTTATCCAAGTGTACGCAAACAAAGCTTGCAGCTGAAGTATTTTCAGGACTGAGCAACTTGTATATAGAAGCTAATGACTTCACATCACTTGCCTAAGTATCCCATAATGTAAAGCACATCTCTTTATGGACATGTATAATGTTATGCATTATGGGAAGGGTTTCACTACCCAGACTGGTTTCAACCTTTATTGAGGTCTCATCAGTGGGAGCCCGAGAAGGTTCAAGAAGACCTGGCAGACCATCAGCAAGGTGGAGAGATGAATTACATCATTCGATGGGAAACAACTGGAGCTTATGGACCAGAGACAGAGAAATGTGAAAAAATGTGGAGGAGATCATTGTCCAGCAGTGGATGGATAAGGATTGATTATGATGATGACGATGATGATTACTGATATTGGGATGAGCTTAACTGGCAATATAATAAAACTGTTTGCAGATGATGCAAAACTGGGAAGGGTGATGAGGAATCAAGCAGATGTTGTGGCCTTACAGGAAGACTTGAATAGATTGCATAAGTGAGCAACAGTATGGAACTGTTAGTTCAGTGCCGCAAAGTGTAAGGTTCTAAAATATGGGATGCAAGGTATATACTTGGTGGGGAAATTTTGGAGGAAGCTGAGAAGACAAGAGACTTAGAAGTGGTGGTGGATAAGGATTTGAAGTTCAGAGGTCACATTGCACAAGTTGTGAAGTTGTCACATTGGATAATGACAACGATATGGAGGAATTTAACATGCAGAAATAAAGAGGTTCTGGTTCCATTGTATGAGGCCTTGATTAGGCTTCATGTGGATTATTGTGTGCACGAATTTGGTCCCCTGGTGATGAGGATAGTGGAAAGTGTCCAGAGAATAGTGATTAAAGTAATAACTGCTCTTTGGGATATGGGATATAAAGACAGATTGAGGGAATGCAGTTTGCAAAGCCTTTTGAATAGAAGGAAGAGAGGGGATATGATTGAGACATTTAAGTTGGTAAAGGATTGTTACCGGGTTAATATGGAAGAAATTTTTCATTGAATGGAGGAAGGGGGTAGAACAAGGGGACATCCCTGGAAGCTGTATGAGAAGGGTGTGAGCAGGGGCATAAAGAGCAGATTCTTTGCATGGAGAGTGGATGGTGGGCAGTGTACATTATGGTGAATGCAGATACATTGAATGAATTTAAAGCACAGTTTGGTGGGCTTTGTGTGTAATAGTGTCATTGTGTACCTCCCATGATGAGTCTTTTGACTCTATGGAGTGTTAATAATAATAATAATAAAAACTGTTTTCGCATTAGACATCCTTTAAAAATATGACCATGTATTCCAATTAGAAAGTATTGGTATATTTGTTAGAGATTTTTTATAATGGCAAAAACAGTAGTTCAAATACAAGATTTTGTTTAGAAAATTCACTAAACTGCCTTTTTAGTTCCAAACTGTTAATTGCTTGTAGTGTTTTGTGCAATCATTTTTAAATCCCTTATATGATATACATAAATGTTCACTTTGTTATTAACACTTTTCAGGGGAATTTGGTGATGTGTGTCGAGGCAAGTTAAAAATTCCTGGTCAACCTGAAATTACTGTTGCAATCAAGACTCTAAAACCGGGTTCATCAGACAAAGCCCGAATGGACTTTCTTACTGAAGCAAGCATTATGGGACAATTTGATCATCCCAATGTAATTTACCTGCAGGGAGTAGTCACAAAAAGCAATCCTGTAATGATTATTACAGAATTCATGGAAAATGGCTCACTTGATACATTTTTACGGGTAACTTGAATGCATTTTTATTTTAATTTTGTGAAGATATATAATTATGTTCACTGGTTTTATTCCTCTTTCAGTTACTTTTCAATGTATAAAACAAGAATTTTTAGAATGTGGCCCTTGAGTTATTATTGAACTTGTTATGGGACAGTTTAATCAGTTTAGAGAGAGAAAAAGAGAGACTTAAACTAAGATAAAGTTCATAAACCACATGCTATGACCAGAAATTATAATTTCTGGTCATAGCATCTGGTTTATGAACTTTATAAACAGAAGTTTATAAAGTTCATAAACTTTATAAATTTCTGGTCATTATGAACTTTATAATCAGAAGTTCATAATTACCAGAAATTATTTAACAAGAAGTCCATTTACCTGAATTCATATTGATTGGTTGAGTATATCATAAGTGATTAGAAAGTTTCCAGACTACATTTTATATTATTGTACTTCTTTGTAGCGACTCATTTGCACTCTGATAAAGTGGGCCTAAGTTGCTCTTCTGAAATAATTTTCAAAATGTGTGTTCTATGATCTGTTGGGGCGTTTCTTGATTTTTTTAAAATTTGGATTGCATGATATGAAAATCTCCATCCCTTGAGTGCTAACTTTAATTAAAAAAGAACTGATTACTATGTCAATGCAACAATTGAGCATTGCCCTGATATACATTGACCTGGCAGTTTCCCCCTTCTAATTTTAGTAAGGGAACAGATAAAGGATAATGTAACATAGATCTGCCACATATTTCTTGGAAATGCTTCGATATGATCCAAATAAAATTCCTACCTTATCAGCTACCATTTAAATGGTGAGAAGTGTATTATCTGAATCAGCTTTTTATTTCCATTCATTATGATGGAAATCAAATATAGATGGATGCTATGAATTTTCTGCATCTTCTATAGAAGCTATTCCATTTTCAGAATTTACAAACTGTTTAAAAAACTTATAAGTTTTAGTAGCTTTTTTGCTAAATTTGAAATAATTATACCAGTGTCTAATTTTATTTTATTAATTGTATAAAACTAAAATTTGGCATTGTCAGATGTACAGTGGACAACTGATGGTGAACTCTGTACCAGTGGTTTCCTGTTGTTTGGTTGTAATACAGCATTTTACTGGACTGAAAACTAATGGTAGCAGTGGTTGAGGAAATGTTTTTGACTAGAATCCCTTGGATGACACTTCTTCACCCCCCCCCCGACTGAACTAAAAACAATACATACATACATACATACTAAATACATACTTAAGAAGGATGTTATGTTTATGATTCACGTTTTCTTAACTATAGTAATATTTTAGTTATATTTTATTAAGTAGATTTTGTTATGAAGGTTGGCATTGGCAGTGTGCATTGTGTGTTTAGTGAGTTTGCAATACTTAGAGAGATATGATGCCCAGTGTCTAAAATATTTTTTGGAACTGGTAGCTCACTTAAAGTCTTCACTTTCATTATGGATAAAAAACAGTATTGGTAGTTATTTTTTTAAAATCAGAATTTTGTAAAGAAATGTGTGCAGTTGTTTTTTTACCTACTTTTACTTAACCCTCCTACTGGCCAAGGTGGATGAAATGGCCAGACCACCCCAGATTTTTAGAGCCATTTTAGAGCCATTAGCGGATTAACTGTGGTGGAGGACTTTTGTGTCACTTGTCTTTACATGTACTGTGTTACTTGAAATTTCCTTTACTGTACTAGGATATTTGATTTTTTTTTTTTTTTTGCTGCACAATTTATTTATTGTGTCTCTTTCCAAAAATAAAAACGAGTTTTACATCTGCCAAAATAAATAATCAATCCTGAAATGACCACAGATCAGCCTTTGCAATGAATATATTTTAGTAATAGTAAATTTTCTTCACTTTACTGACAATATAGATTTTTTTCGCGAATTTTCAAATGTTTGTTTGTATTTAAAATAATTTGTCAAATATTTATATTTTTAAATAACATTTAGTGAAATAAATATGACATTTTGCTTTCTTTCTTTTCAAAATACCTTTATATGGATCGTTACATTTCAATTTTAGAAAGGAATTTTTTTTTTTTTTTTTAAATGAACAACAAATGATTATAAACTGCATTACTCGGTTTCCAATTGTGTCTTTTTTAGTATCAAAAATTTATATCCAATGGTATTTTATCAGAGACTCTTTGCCTTCTTCTTTTGCTTAAAATTGCAACAGTTTTTTTTTTTTTTTTTTTTTTGTAGGATGCACATTACTATTATTATTATGTAACACCTCCAGGGAGTCCAAGGACTCATTGAGGGAGGGCATCTACTCTACAAGTTTCTGTCTCCACCAACTGCAAATACCTTCATCATTTATACCAACGCGACCCACCGCAGACTACTATCACTAGTATTTTCACAGACAATCACAAACATCCATGCCCACAGCGGGATTCGAACCCGCTGCCTTTTGGCTGGAGAGTGGATACGCTAACCAGGCCAGCCGTGAAATACTATAATATCCAGTGCTTAACCACTGTAGATATGTTGAAAATATAATAGGAAGGATATCCTGTATGGAATGATTCAAAATTTATGCTCATTTTTAAGATTTTTTACTGCAACTCTTCCCCCCCTCTCCTCTCCTCTCCTGGAACTCAGTTACATAACTACTTTAAATTTCTACTGGTTTGAAAGCTTTCAGACAGTATTCAAAATCTCTTATTTCAGTTTACCATTTTGACAAAAGAAATAAAGCAATAATATTGTTGAATATTCGAAGCTTCTAAATCTGTACCCTTTCTTTGCATCTGAAATCAGCTGTTCAGCAGTCTACTGAAATTATTCTCAGATTTAAATATACTATGGTATATTTTCAATATGTAAAACTGTTTATGCATACTACACAAAAGAAAGTTCAGTTGTGTTATTTTTGTTTCTTTTTTTTAAAAAGAAAAAATCTAAATATTACTACTTCTACTGCTGCTGGTTGCTATTTCTGAAATACATCTTACAAATGCTCGACAATAATCCTGTTAGCTGGAGGAAAAGCTTCTCTTACTGCTTTTGAGCAACATAAGAGAGAAAGTTTCCCAGAAGTCACACTTAATTGCCTTAAGCAAGAATGTCTTGTTTTGTTTTCAGTTGTTCAGACATTCTAACACAGAAAAACTGACATTTCTTTTACAGGCTGATGCAGTATTTATGCCATAAATTATTTCTTCATTTATAGTGATCAGTTTCACTTTTATTATCGAAAAATTTTAAATTATGTGATACAATTATCTTGAAAAAAGGATTTGAATTTTTTAAAGAAAAGCTTGCATATGTGTTACATAATCATTTATTTTTTGTGAGGGGGGGGGGGGGGGATTATAGACCTATTCAATCTGCAGGCAATTGTTATAAATGTAAGTCACTTTGGGAATATGCTCATGCAGTTGTGTAAAATAGTAGCAAAAGTTTAACTACTAATAAGGTCGCATATCTAAACTAGAAGAAAATGTCGTTATATCTGCTGATGTTAGAACTTACATAAATATTTTTTCTGGCATGAATTCTCTATCAGCTATAATGTAATCAATTTACAGATTTTTGCTCTTGTATTGACAAAAGAAATATGTGCAGTAATTTCTTCTTTCTACTACAAGAAAAAAACAGATAATAACAGAAGAAAAATATGAAATATTTTCTTTTTCATTGGGTGAATTTACAATGTTCTTTCTTTGTGTTTTGAAATGAAAGTGCAGATGATTATTTTCTTACCATATTTGCCAATAGAAAATCTGCTATAATTATACGAGTGACATTTTACTGTTTTTCTCCCACAGGAGAAAAGAAATAAGGCAATAATATTGTTCAATCTGTTAAACTTTATTGTAGCAGAAATTTTTATTATCAAACTTTGCTGTTTTGTAATAAAAAAAAATATATATTGTTCATGCTACTTTGAAAAGTTCTAATCTGTGGCACACACTGCTCTGAAAATTTAATAGACAAAGTTTCAGCAAACTGTATTCTTATTTACAAAAAAAAAAAACAATCTTATAATAAGCATATTTGAAAAACAGTTACATTAGGTGAGATTGTGGTACACAGAATATTTCAAAAATTAAGAAATAAAATATCTCAGAGAATGATTTACCCTACTATTCAGAATTGTTTGGATAAAATTATATATTATATATATTCTAATATTCCTTTCTGTTCAGTAATAAGCTATAAGCTAATGGAGATTACTGACCCTCCCCACTGGGAATCAGATCAAAAGAACATGCCCATCAGGCAGCACACTAAAGTGCCTCATGCAATAACTGAATATTTTACAGGCAGAAATTCCTTGTTTGATTTTTCCATCTTTCTGATTGATTAGCAGACATTCCAAACATATTATTCTGATATTGCATTTGTAGGATGACAGTGTTTTTAAATATTAATTTCCCCTATTACCCAATATCACATAACTTCCTGATTTATAATAATGAGGAAATAATATGTATATTTTCTTATTTATAATTTGCTAATTTATAATAATCAAAATCTAGTTTCTGTGTCGAAAAATTAAACGTTATGTGGAACAATTACTATGGAAAAATAACAAATTAAATAAAAACTGTACCTATGTTCCATAATAGTTTTCGGGTGTGTGTGGTAGTGTTGCAGCGGGAGGGGAGTGGGTGTAAAACTATCAAAGTTGAAATAAAGTTCATTTCTATTGTGAAAATATGAAATTTCACATTTGATGTATGCACATATACATATTTTATATCCGAGAATATATGCAAAAGTGTTGCTTACTTTAAAATTGGAGCAAAATATATAAACTAGAAGAAAATATATACATATCGATTTAAATAATAACTGTTTATTTCATTTTTGTAAAGACCAATTATACAGGGAAACCAACAAGGTGAAAGTGCAAAGAACAGTAGACTATGATATTTTGAAAAAACTTAGTGATATGATAGTGAGTGATAGGAACTGTACTCCAGGAGATTGATGGCCAGGGACTTGGGAGTGTTGGTAGATAGGGAGTTGAAGTTTAGGGGCACATTGCAAAAGTGGCTAAATCAGCTCATCAAATCACTTGGATGCTGAAGAATATTTTGACGAGCAGAGTTAAGCAAGTTATTGTTCCTCTATATCGAGCCTTGATAAGACCCCATCTCGACTACTGTGCCCAGATTTGGTCACCTAGGTTTCTTCTTGATGGGAGGAGGTTGAGAGGATCCAGAGGTGAGTGACCAAGATGATAGCAGGTCTATGGAATGAACTTTATGAAAACATAATAAATTTAGTTTAATCCTTTATCCAAGTGTGAGCAAACAAAGTTTGCACCTGAAAGTATCTTCAGGACTAGGGTAAGGTGATACAACACCAGGGCAACTCGTTGCAAAGGTGTAGCAAGGTACCAACACTCCTGTCTCAGTATCTCCTTTAATGCAAAACCCATCTCCTTGCGGATATGTCTAATGTTATGCATTAAGGGAAGGGCCACTAACAAGACTAGTTTCGACCTTTATTGAGGTAGAATGGGAGTTCATGCCTTTCATCACTGGCCTCTTTAGATTTAAAAAAAAGTTGTGCTGAGAGTCAGCTTGATAGTGAGAGAGGAGGAGAAAAGATAGAGTGGGTAGTAGTAGATACTTAAAAGAAGCCTCAGTCAATCTACTTGGCCTGACTTAAATGTCAGCACCAAGCAGATCTCCGACATTATCTCCCTCCATCCGTTCTTTTCAGCTTTCCCCAGTCAGTCACCTCTTCAGGTGATACAACACCTTACCCTAGTCTTGAAGATACTTTCAGGCGCAAACTTTGTTTGCTCACACTTGGATAAAGGATTAAACTAAATTTATTATACTCTAACCAAGTGAAAAATAAACTTTCAACATCTTTCTCTAAATCCAGAGTAATTTATTAAAAAAGGGTGGCACACCATTTGGCAACTCCTATGGGTAGAGGTGACCTGCGAATGCTTCTACCTGGTATCTCAGCTTGGGCCTGGCTCCCACTGAAGAGACCTCAATAAAGGTCGAAACTAGTCTGGGTAGTGGCCCTTCCCTTAATGCATAACATTAGACATATCCGCAAGGAGATGGGTTTTGCATTAAAGGAGATACCGAGACTGGAGTGTTCGTAGCTTGCTACACCTTTGCAACGAGTTGCCCTGGTGTTGTATCACCTTACCCTAGTCCTGAAGATACTTTCAGGCGCAAACTTTGTTTGCTCACACTTGGATAAAGGATTAAACTAAATTTATTATACTCTAACCAAGTGAAAAATAAACTTTCAACATCTTTATGAAAACAGGTTGAAGATTTGTGGGTTGCAGAAATTGGTTGATAGGCAGAAAAGGGGAGATATGATTGAGACATTCAAATTGCTGAAGAGTTTCTATAGGATTAATTCAGAGGATATTTTTGAGAATAGGACTGGTGGTGGGAGGACTAGGGGACATCCATGGAATCTGGGCAAGATTGTGGTTAGCAGGGGTGTTAGAGCTGGGTTCTTTACTTTTAGAGTGGTAAATGAGTGGAATAAGCTGCCAGAGTCTGTTGTGGGTGCTATGACAATGAATGAGTTCAAGGCAAAGTAGTATGATAGATACTGTGTGAATGTCGAATTAGTTGTGATGGACATGATGCTTAGGGCCTCCCTCGATGAGTCTAAGGACACTGACACTCCTTGGAGTCACCCGTAATAATAATAATGATTAAAGAATTGCATATTATTCTCTATAAAATAACATAATCTAGAACGTCGGCAGCCGGTTTTTTTTTTTTAATAATATTTCAAATAATTATCGTGAATTAATTTCTTCGAAAACAAAGAAAATGTTCTGTCGAGTAAGCGATTATAGAAAATTAGCACAAAAACATTAAACATTAGTTCTCCAAGGTAATGCAATTTTTAAGTGAAGAAAGTATGCAAGGATTTATATTTTGTCCCTGAATTTAAAACTGTACAATAAAAAGAGAAAATAAAAATATTTCTATATTTTTAGTCTTTCTAATATAACTAAGAGTCCAGTTGACCATCATAAAACAAGGAACTGCATTCCTTGTTATAGAGAACTGAGACTCAGCTTCGCGAGATAATCTGTTTAAGTGTTCTCTACAGCGTGAGTTTTTCATCCTACAACTAGGCAATCTGGCCAGGAGAATGTACACAATTTACATACCAGTATGTATGTTTAGGCATAAGACTAACCACTTTATCCTAAATTTATGGTTATGAAAACTAATATGGGTAGGATGTATGTGTTAAAGGATTTATAAGTATTACAGATTGTTATTACTACTATTATTCTTTATTTTTAATTATTTTATTTTTTATGTGACTCCCACTCCCGTAATTGTAAGCCTGTCCTATAGTACATTAGTATACTCTGAGTGGACTAAAGATTTTTTATTTATTTTTTATTTTTATTTTTTATTTTTTTATTGATTTTTGCACATAGTCTGTGAACTCTGCCCTAGGGACCAAACATGGAACTTTTTCAAGCAACTTCAGGCCTCCAAAAGCAGGACAGTGGTCTTGCACCAGGCAATGAAATTTATCTATCTTCTACCTAAACGCAATCATATACACATCCATGCCCACAGCAGGATTTGAACCTGCAGCCTGTTGGTTGGAGAGCAGTTGGATGGTGACTACTCAGTGAAACAGACTGGCATATTTATTATGGATCACGATTTACTTAATGCTGTTTGCTAATCGGTATAAATGATCATGCCTGATCTCATAATCCTGTTATTCAACTTATCACTGATTGAAGGTATCAGAAATTTAACTTGCACTCCACATTATTATAGTTATAAAATGCAGTATATGAATTTCATCACCTAGTATGAAATTATCACCTTATTTATTGAAGGCCTGGAGTGGTTCGAAAAAGTCCCACATTTGGTCTCTAGAGCAGGGTTTTCAGACCATCTTTCATTCTTTCTTTCTTCTTTTGTTTTCATTTGTCTCTGTCTTCAGAACAGCTTTTCTCCATACCATTTTCCCACCAAGGACCATATTCTCTGTTGTTCAAGAAATACATCAACTGATTCCATCTTTCTTCCTGATCACTTACCCAGACACACAATTTAGTGCTGTTGTGTTATGAGTTTGGCAACTTATCATGTGTGGGGTAGATATGTCTGTTCCTCAGCCACCCCATGGTATAAATACCATAGTATAATCCATTCGTTAATAACTTAATTAATACTAATATTATTACATCAGTACTAATGTGCTATAGATGCATTAGTGGAAGTGGTATGAAACATGATCAAAATTAGAGATATTAAGATTAAATTAGAGATTCAGCTGTTCAAACTAAATCTACTGCTGTAACATAGTAATAAAAAAAAAGACAGACTATGAAAATAAGCAGTACTCTAGGAAATGTTATTTGCATTATTTAGTGAAAATCAAAATTAAATGTGGAAATAGATAATAGAAGGAAGATGGCTTCATATACAATCATGCATAGAGGAGAGAGCCAGTTAATTTAATTTAATAAGTGAATAATTTATATGAAATAAGAGATTGAGAGAGAGAAAGAGATTTACCAAAACACCATTGCTAGTTTGTTTGAACTTGCCTGGTTTTCACTAATGAATCTGAAAGTTGAGTCAATAAACAAGACAGTTGATTGAAGCTCACAGATATGAGAGTTCTAAAAAAAAAAGAAAGAATGAACAGATGGCATGAATGGAAGAACCATATTAAAAGAGAAGGTATTAGAAAGGAACCTAACATTGCTTGCATTCAAGACTGTGTATATACAATTAAGATAGTATAGTCACTTAAATACAATGAGGGGGGGGGGAAGGTTAACAAAACATGTGTTTGATACCAGCGATTAGGAAGAGGACTTTTCATTGTCCTTCTCATCAAGTAGTAGTAAAGGGATGAAGTTGTTATTTTAATTTATAAAATTTGGAAATTTTGTCATCTGGTTTTGGTAATGATGAGGAACTCTAGAATGTTAGTCATGATTATGGTTTAGAACTTGGTGGATAAGTATAAGTGATGTGATATGATACTCTTTAAGTTGGTGAGTGGATTTTACTTGATTAATACAGCTAGGATTATTTCATATATTGAGGAGGGCGAGAGGTGGAAGAATGAGAAATGACCATTCCTGAAAGTTTTATAAAAGTGTGGTAGGGAAGGGTATAAGCAGTAGATTTTTTTTTCATGGCTGATGAATGGAATGCATTTCCAGAGAATGTCGAAACAATTTAAATTGAAATATGACAGACATGTTAAATAGGACCTTCCATGGTGGGCCTTTTGACTCATGTCAGTTATGTTGTTAATAATAATAATTATAGAAATCAAATCTTTTCAACTGGTATATGGAACAGGACAATGAAATAAAAGAAGAGGGTTGAAGAAATAGTCATCATCATATTCCTGACATGTACCCACAAGGGGTGTACAGGATAACATCCTGTACACCCCTTTTGGTTAGCCGATTTAACCACTCGGCTAGCCAGCCTGGTTAACCAAGTGGTTAGCATATCCGCTCTCCAGCCAAAAGGCCGTGGGTTCGAATCCTGCCGTGGGCATGGATGTTTGTCTGTGAAAATACTAGTGGTGGTAATCTGCGGTAGATGGCATTGGTGTAGATGATGAAGGTAGTTGCAGTTGGTGGAGACGGAGAATTGTAGAGTAGGTGCCCTCCCTTGATGAGTCTTTCGACTCCATGGAGGTGTTATATAATAATAATAATAATTATGATAGTACTACATGAAACAGTTACATCATTACTGATTTCCTATTGAAAATTTTCCTCCAAATTAATCTATTATCTGTCAAGACTCCAATATTATCAGATCTTATATTTCTCTCTTCTAAAGCACTTTTTACTGTATCAATCCAACTACATTTTGGCCTTCCTCTCGGTCTTTTTCCTGCCATCCTGGCAAAGAACACTTGTTTTGCTAATGTTTCTTCTCCCTTTCTGTTTAAGTGACCGTATAACCTGAGATTAGCTCTGCTAACACATTTCTTAATGCTAACAATGTCAAGTTCTTTTCTAATATCCTCATTTTTAATATGATACTAACATTGATGCCAACTGTCTTGATTCTCCTAATCTTTTCTCAGAACTCTCATATCTGTAGTCTCGCGTTTCTGATCAAGCGTTTTATTTCTAACCCAGCTCTTTGATTCATAAGTTAAAATGAGTTTGATAATTAAAATTGTTGTCTTCTTGTATGCTAGTTTGGTGTTTTGACTAATTTCTCTGTTATTCCTTATAAATTTATTCAATTGACTTTCTACCATACCAGCTTTGCTAATTCTGCTGCCGATTTCTGTTTTTAATTTGTCATCTTCACTAAAAATTGTCTCTAAATAGCTGAAATGTTTTACTTAGTAGATTCTCCATTCAGAATGCAGTTTATGTTTTCATTGTTTCTGCCTATTTTCATCATCTTTGTCTTTTCATTGCTGATTTTCACATCATTTATCACAGCAGTTATTAGTTTAGTCAGGCAATCCTGCAGACTTGTACTGGATATATTTAGAAGTATAATATCATCTGTGTCAAGTAAAGAGCTGAGAAATAGTATTAAAAAAAAAGAAACTTAGAGTGTTAAGCTTGAAAGATCAACATGAGTTAAACCTAATACAAAATAAAAATTAGTTAAAAATCAGTTTGCATTCTCTATGCTGTTCTGGTATTCCTGTCTCTTTTTTATTTATTTATTATTTTTAATTTTTCTATATATATAATGTAATATATGAGGTAATGAATAGACATATTAACTTCATTATCTAGCTTGATAAATGATTCATAATTATTGCATTATAAATTCTGAAAAGTAATTAACATTAATGTATTTTGCAAAACACTATTTCTTCCTTCTGCAGGCAAATGATGGAAAATTTCAGGTAATTCAGTTGGTGGGAATGTTGCGAGGTATAGCAGCTGGGATGCAATATCTTTCTGAAATGAACTATGTACATAGGGTAAGTAATGATTGTGTTTTGAAAATGCTGTATCAATTTCCCTTAAGAGATATTTTTATCTCTAGTTAGTTCCGTGAATTTTCATACTTTGTTTAGATAAATTTATTAATCCTTCATCATTTGAACTGGTTTTTAGATATACTAGTAGTTTGGATTCCTTCTTTCCTTTTTTTTTCTTTGAGAGAGAGAGAGAGAGATGTCAGAAATAATATTGATTATGTTACACTGCATTCAGAATTACATTACTAGATCTTTGTAATATCTTTGTAATGACGTTTTTTTTTTAATAAAAATATGACTTATTGTAAATCATTTTGTCACTGATACATGTTGTGTTTAAGAATAGACAATATCATATTATTCAACATCAAGAAACACACCTATTGATGATTACTGAAATTTCAAATGCAATCAATTACAGATAATGTATAGTGATGCATGGGAATAATTTTAGGTTTCTAACTGAATTTCAGTTAAAAAGCAGTATTTAATCATAACGTAGAGGAGCATTTTTTTTAAAACGTGGTTTAGCTATGCTTCTTGGTGCCATTATCTAAATTTCTTCTGAAATATCATGAAGGATTATATTAGTTGTGATAATCTTTTTTTTTTATTTTTTTATTAATATAAATGAATGTCATTTCATTCTGTAATGGAATCTATGCTGAAAAAAATTGTCACTGAGGATTTGTATATTGATCTAGCAAAACAAAAGTTTATTGCTAAAACTGCATGCATCATTTTGCTTTATAAGCATTATCACAGTAGGTAGCATTTACTGTTAGATGCATCACGCAGGGTGCAAAATATAGTTTACTTTTTCTATGTTTATTTTTATTTTGTTTTATTATTATTATTATTATTATTTATTTATTTATTTTTGTCTTATTTTGCTGTACATTATCAAAATGCTAAGCATCTATTAGATTTGCTTTGTTCCATTTTTATCCATGTATGTAAAACTCTCCTCTGGTTTGACAGATGTTATTAAAATTTGATATTTGAATTTTTTTGCTGAAAATTTGTTGAGTCATTTTAATTTTGGCTTAAATTGGAACATTTTGTAGCATCAAAATTTAGGGAAAATTATTAAAATAAATAAATGTGAGAATCAACATGGATTTGTGAAAGGACGCTCTTGTTTTAGCAATATGCTAGCCTTTTATAATAAAGTTACAAGAGCATTAGATGAGGGAAAGGCATATACTGCAATTTTCTTAGACTTGGCGAAGGCATTTGACAGGGTGCCACATGATAAGCTGATATTTAAGTTGCAGCACATGGGTCTGGATGTCAGATTGGTCAACTGGATTCAGGATTGGCTGTCCGATAGGTATCAGAGAGTTGTGTATGGTGGAGCAGTTTCCAGGAGGCAGAGGGTTACAAGTGGGGTCCCACAGGGCTCAGTACTAGGACCTATATTGTTTAACCTTTATATCAATGACATAGCCAGTGGATTGCAGGGGGATATTCAGTTGTTTGCGGATGATGCGAAGCTTGGAAGGATTATTAGTAATAGTGCAGATGTGGTAGCCCTGCAAGAGGATTTAAATAAGCTAGATAGATGGGCAAATGAATGGGGGTGTCAGTTTAATGCAGCAAAATGTAAGGTCTTGAGGTTTGGGAAACATCGATGGCATGCTGCATACTCTATGGGAGGAGTTATACTGGAGGAAGTAGGGGAGACAAGAGATCTGGGGTTGATGATTGATAGAAACCTGAAGTTTAGGGGACATATTGCAAAGGTGGTGAAGGTAACACAGAGGATTGCTGCTATTATGAGAAGGACACTGACCTGCAGAGATAAGAGGGTTATCATTCCGTTGTATAAGTCTCTGATCAGACCACACTTGGACTATTGTTCTCAGATTTGGTCCCCAGGATTTGAAGGGGATAAATTAACCGTGGAAAGGATACAAAGACGGATGACAAAGATGGTTTCAGGACTGTACAAGGATAGTTATGAGGATCGGCTGAGAGAATGTGGACTGCAGAGTTTGGTGGATAGAAGAAGGAGAGGTGATATGATTGAGACTTTTAAACTGTTGAGAGGTGGTTACAGGGTTGACACTGGGGAGTTCTTTCGCTTGGTTGATCAGCGGGAAGGAGTGATGACAAGAGGCCATCCCTGGAAGTTACGAAAGGAAACTGTGAGCAAGAGGGTAAGGAGTGGTTTCTTTGTGTGGAGGGTGGTTGAGCCGTGGAATGCATTGCCTGATGGAGTGGTGGGAGTGAGAACGGTCAGTGGGTTTAAGGAGTGGTATGATAAACTTTGTGTTTCTCAGGGGGGGACTTCCCCTCGATGAGTCTTGACAGACTTTATGTCTTAGAAAGGACCTCCCTCGATGAGTCTTTTGACTCCTTGGAGGCCTGAATAATAATAATAATAATAATAATAATAATAAATAAATAAAATAAAATTACAAATTACAATAAATAGTCTATAGTAAATAAGCCAAAAATAGCTTTAAGTTCAGCTTTGCAGTGATAATGAATGATTGACAACACAAGAATAATGTTGGCAAACAGCTTTATTATGATTGTCTCAGATCAGTATTGCATCACTAAAGTTTACTTGTAAGTACGTAATGTCATTGTATTGGCTGTGTCTGTGTACTTACCAATCCTCATATTGATCAGCATGTCTTGTGTAGGTTGTGAGAAAATTGAGGGTTGAAGGAAGCTAAATATTCATAAATTTGATTGATTTCTTATTTTCTGTTTATAAATTTTTAAATTTATAAACAGAAAATTTATAAATTTATAAATTGTGCTAGATACTGAAAAATGCACATGTTTATAATCTTTAAAGGTACCTGTGGCATAACTATAAATAATAACTTAACACAATAACCACAGTAATTAACTTTAATGAAATAAAGGTACAAATATTTCAGAATATTTGTACTTTTATTTGTAATGGAATACAAAGTACAGAACAGTCCATGGATTACCAATTAAAAATTATTGCTGCGTAATAGAAATTAATATTAATAAAATATTATTAAATAATTCTTAAAAACTATTTCTTTGATGATTACATAAGATAAGAATCTCCCAAACTTTTGGGAGATTCTTATGGTCCCAAAACACAAGAGTAGTGATGCTGACAATTCGAATATGCCAAAGAGAACCTGTAAAGTGCTTCCTTTTAAGTGAAAAAAGTAGAAAGTTCTCAACTTCATAAAATAATAAATAAATAATAATTATAATAAAACGTATGCTGAGGTTGCTAAGATTCCATTCACATTCAGATAACTTTTATTACAGTAGTTTGTGATAACTGTTCTATTTTATTATTAGATTTGTAAACTAAATTTTATCATAGGTATGTATAGGATAAAACATAATACAGCAATCCCTCGATTAATGCACCTAATGCATTCTTTAAAACAGGCGCATTAATCGAAAATGCAGTAATCGAATATAATAACCTATGGGAAAAAGTATAATTTGTTCTTCAGATTTCTTTTTTGACCCTTAATTTTTTTATAAAAGAATTAGGGTATGTCTCAGTGCCTAGTTAAAGGAAAACCATAAAGCTGAAGACAATAAAACATATTCAGAATATAAATTTATTATTCTGCTTCTTAACAAAGAATTGAGCTAACGTAGTTTGGCGGGCATTCTATTTCTTTTTTTCATACAGCTGATGGTATGGTTCTATTGCCTCTTCTGCAAATTTTACTGGTTTTCTCTCTTCACCAGGGTCAGTCTCTCAGCATTGCTGCTTAAAAACTTTGATTGTATGAAAACTATTTTCAAATTGTTTCTGTGAAACCTCTTTGGGCTTGTCAGTGATTAAATTTTCATATTCTTCAGGATCTTCTGCTGTGCATCTAAATTTAGTAGGTCGGAATCATCCAACTTCTCAGAATGAGATTTAATTAATTAGCTTAATTTGAAAAGCCTCTAAAATCATTTGCACATTGTGGAAGAATGTGCTGCCAAATGGCTTGCATATTGCTAACAGTAATTTCATTCGACTTTGTGACTTTATAACCAGACTGAGATTTCTCTGATTTGGCTAGAAAAGTCTTGGAAGGCATTTGCTTCCAAAAAAAGGCTGGTTTCATTGACATTAAATATTTGTTGATCACAATAGTCCCCTTCTTACACAATTTTCTTCAAAATCTCTCGATATCTCCTTATCTGCACTTGCAGCTCTGCCTGTGATTAGGACATTATGTAGGCTATTTCTCTTTTTGAAACGTTCAAATCACCTAGCACTAACATGGAATTCTTCTTTTCCATCATTGATAGCCCTTTCTTTCCAGGTTACAAAGAGACATTTGATTTAATAAAGCCAGTGTTTAGCGGGATCCATTTTTGGTTACAATCTTTGATCCATGTAAAAAGAAGTCTCTCTAATTCAATCATTATAATACTTTGATTTCGAGTGCATGCATAATGAACTTGAAGCAGCCGTACCTTTCTCTTTGTATTCAGCAGTTGATTCAGCCATTTTTATGTTCTTGTCCTATCTTTGCTCTGGACTCGCCTTGTTCATTTTTCTTTATTATTATATCAAGTTTTTCTTCCAATCAGATTACTTTTCGAATCATTTTCACACTTCTATTTTTTGCTCACTAATTCTTTTACTCAGATTAAAGGTTAGGAAAAATAATTTAAAATAAAAAAGTAAGGAAAACAATTGTACGAGATATGATCAGCAAAATGCTATGTAAAGCAGACGACATAAATTTTGGCGGTAAATTTGGAACATAGTTTACATGGAAATAGTGTAGTATGCCATTAAAAATAACTTTGTAAAATGTTTCAAATCGGTTACTAAATTATTTCATCCTGGCGAGTGATTTTTTTAAAATAGTTAGCCATAAAAATGTATAGATCGAAAATTTTTAAAATCGCTAACATTTATTGTTAAGATGTATATAGGCGCACTAATCGAATTTGGGTATCGAAAAAAAAATGATGCACTAATCGAAAATGCATTAATCAGGGGCGCATTAATCGAGCGATTGCTGTATATATATAGGATTCGGTACCATCTGCAGTTTCAGGTATCTGCAGGGTGTCTTGGAATATATCCCTCACAGATAAGGGAGGACTACTGTATATGTATAATATGTATTGGAGATACACAAACTTTGCTCCTGGAAGTCACTGTCATGCTCACTGAACTGCTGCTGAACAATTCTTGTATGATGGACAGTAACATTGTCATCCATGAAACAACTGTCATCTGTTTGATAAAAAGTCAACATTGCTGCAGGATGAACTTGATCAGCAACAATGTTTAGATATTCCCTGAAGGACACCTGATCTTCCAGCAATATCAGGGCACCTGTTCTGTACCAGCAGAACATGATCCCACACCATGACACCATCTCCAGAATATTAAGTTGTGTTTACAAGGCAAACAGGTTCATTGCTTCATGGAGCTACCATGAAACTCTCTGGTTATGGGCAGTAAAAGAACGAGGCATACTGTGACTCATTGTACACGACTTTTTTTGTTTTTCCAGTCTTCCAGTTCTTTGCAGACATTAGTAGTTTTCATAAAGGCATGCGACTGTCAGTACTGATCCTTTTCAATTCCCTGAGCATAGTTCAGTGAGATATTGGTATCACTCAACTTACAAACTACATGGTTAAATCAATACTACTGATTATTTGAATTTTATCTTTAGGAAATTAGAGTTAGAGTGATGGAATGACAATGCTAAAATAAATGTATTGCATTGACAATAAAAATAAATGAGACAAATCTGTGTTTATATATATACATATAAAATCTCTCTCTCTCTATATATATATAAAATAATAATAATATTATTATTATCATTATTATACAGGCACCTCCATGGAGTCCGAAGACTCATTGCAGAAGGCCCAAACTATCCACACAATCTATCATACCTCTCCTTGATCCCATTAACAGATAAAGCACCAAGCAAAAAATCTAGTCCTCACACCCCTACTAACCACACCTTTATTCAACTTCCAGGGAAGACCCCTTGTTCTGGCTCCTCCAGCCGAGTGCTGAACCATATTCCCTGCATCATTCCTATAAAATCCTTTAAGCAACTTAAATGTTTCTAACATACGCCATCTTTTTCTCCTATCAACCAACTTCTGCAATCCACACACACTCACTCTATCTTCATAGGGAACATTTTATAGACCACTCACCTCTGAATCTTCCCCATTACTTCCTCATCCCAAAGAAATCCAGGAGACCAGACTTGAGCACAGTAATCTAAATATGGACATATCAAGGCCTTATAAAGAAGAATTTCAACTTCCTTATCTCTACTTGTTAATGTGCTCTTCAATAAGCAAGTAATCTTATGAGATACCTTAGCAATATGCCCTCTAAACTTTAACTCTCTGTTTAAGTTAAGGGATATTACATCCCATATCGTTTTTTAGCCGAATAAGAAACTCAAAGAGTTTCATGCTGAATATAGTAGAAACTATATAAAGTTCGGCGATTCCAAGCGTAAGCAAATACCTGGATACTGCAGCAACTGACCCTTAAGGTAGTGCAAGCTGAGGCAACTCATGTCAAAGGTGGAGCATGCTCCGATAGGACACCTCTCGGCAATACTCATAGAAGGGTTGTAAGTTCTGTTTGCTACAAACTTGATATTAACTAGGTCTACCTACTCACTGATGAGACCTCAGTAAAGGTTGAAACCGGTCTGGGTAGTGACCTTCTCTCATAATGTAGAACAGTAATACAGCTCCTAGGAGCTAAGTTCACATTATGGGTAAATATCAAGAATAGTGATCGGAGCTTGCTCCACCTTTGACATGAGTTGCCTCAGCTTGCACTACCTTAAGGGTCAGTTGCTGCAGTATCCAGGTATTTGCTTACGCTTGGAATCGCCAAACTTTATATAGTTTCTACTATATTCGGCATGAAACTCTTTGAGTTTCTTATTCGGCTAAGAAACGATATGGGATGTAATATCCCGTAACTTAAACAAGTCATATGTTGCCGAATTGAAGCCTTTGGCTCTTCATATATCTAATAATTTAACTCTCTGTTTATCACCACCCTTAAATCCCTAGCTTCATCTATATCCTGGACTACAGTGCCATCAACGTGATACACAATTTGTAATCTGCTTATCCCAAAATGCATAACTTTACATTTCTCCACATTAAACTGATACCCATTATCTTTTGCTGATACTAACAGTCTATTTAAATCATCCCACAAGCTCTACACATCACCTTGATTAACCATTACTCTTCCTAATTTTGTATCGTCAGCAGACAATTGAATATTTCCTTTCAAGTTATTTCCTATATCATTTATGTACAAATTAAACAGCAATGGTCCCAGCACTGAATCTTGCGGCACACCACTAATAATATAATAATAATCATTATATTATATTATATTATATTACAACTATTATATAAAATTTGATTAAAAAACTTCATAAGAGATACTTTCTCTCATAGATGTACAAATTAAATTTAATTTCATAATAAAAAGCAAACAAACAATGTTTTATCCAAATTTGACAAAAAAAAAAAAAAAAAAGAGCAGAACCCTTTTAAATCCTTTTAAGATCTTCAATTTGGATTGCTGATTAAAGCAGGTTCTCATTTTCTTTGCTTTAATTCAAAACCAGACTCATTTTCAAAAATAATTTTTTTAAACTTTTCAACAAAAATGATAACATGTCCAACCTCAGCAGGATTCTTTGTAAACGTTTCACCATAGATTCAGCTCATTGTGGAAGACATCATAAAGAAAGAACAATCTTAGCATAGAGTTTATTTCAAGTAGTTCTTTCAATAATAGATTTAGTTTAATCCTTTATCCCAGTGAGAGCAAACAAAGTTTGCGCCTGAAAATATCTTCAGGACTAAATATAGTGTTGTACTATCTTATCCAGTAAGTAGTGCAACACCAAGGCAACTCGTGGCAAAGGTGGAGCAAGCTACCAGGCACTTCTAACCCAGTATCTCCCATAATGCAAAACACATTTCCTATGTGGATATGTATACTGTTATGCATTAAAGGGATTGGCCATCTACCCAGACTAGTTTCGACCTTTATTGAGGTCTCTTCAGTGGGAGCCAGGCCCAGAGCTGGAGATACCAGGCAGAAGCAGTAGCAAGTCATCTGTGCCTATGGGAGTTGCCAAAAGGTTTATCACCTTTTTTAAAAATTACTCTGGATTTAGAGAAAGATGTTGAAAATTTAACCTAGTGATAAATAAATTTTCAACATCTTTCTCTAAATCCAGAGTAATTTTTAAAAAAGGTGATAAACCTTTTGGCAACTCCCATAGGCACAGATGACTTGCTACTGCTTCTGCCTGGTATCTCCAGCTCTGGGCCTGGCTCCCACTGAAGAGACCTCAATAAAGGTCGAAACTAGTCTGGGTAGATGGCCAATCCCTTTAATGCATAACAGTATACATATCCACATAGGAAATGTGTTTTGCATTATGGGAGATACTGGGTTAGAAGTGCCTGGTAGCTTGCTCCACCTTTGCCACGAGTTGCCTTGGTGTTGCACTACTTACTGGATAAGATAGTACAACACTATATTTAGTCCTGAAGATATTTTCAGGCGCAAACTTTGTTTGCTCTCACTGGGATAAAGGATTAAACTAAATCTATTATAGTCTAACCTAGTGATAAATAAATTTTCAACGTAGTTCTTTCAGTTGATGAACTGTTCCTAAGTTCTATCTCCAGAATACTATTTCGTCCTCATCTCCTGATTATTTTATTACAGGAATCTTACTTTGTGCAAATGCTGCATGAAATTCATGCAACAAAATTCCACTGTCGATTTATTATAAAATGTGAATAAATTACTAAGACAGGACCTACCCTTTACAGAACTGTGCTGCTCACAACAGAGTATTGCACCCCTATCCACCCACTGTGGGATTTTACCTTTAACCAACTTTTCCAGTGCTTTAACATAATATAGAAGAATGTCTAAATTTCTTCCTTGAAACAATTTATATTGCTCTGTCTTCAGTTTGAAATATGTGCTAGCAACAACTTAGTATTTAAAGTAGTAGTCTAATTCCTCTTAGTCTGTCCTTTAAAAACAATATTCAGGAGGCCTTCTTTAGATTTGTATCTTTTGGTGGTCATTCACCATTTGAGAGAAACTTCTTCGTGAAGATCTGTTGGTCTCTGCATTCCATTCTTCAACCTTTTTACTCTTCTTTCCGAAAAATTAATGTTCTATTCCAATCTCAACAAAAAAGTTTCACAGCTGTTGCTTCCTGGAGAATGTCTGTGCATGTGTACATTCGCTTCAACACTACCAGTTTTGAAGTGAGTATGCTTCTAAACTTATGAAGTTCTCTTTGTACTATATTATTCTGTGGGTTGATAAGACAGACAATATGAAAATAAGTTTCTTGCAAGAAAAGCAGTTTTATTATACATTTTTCAGTCTTGTTAATGTGACAATTCAAGATGACAAATTCTTGATATTTGCTGACTTAGTGCAGTTCTCAGACATGAAACTGTCTCTGCTTGTTAGTACTATCTCTTTCCTTTATGAAATATCACTGCAATTTATTGGTATTTTAGAGCATAAACATTTAAAATGTTTTAATAAAACTTTAAATTTTATAAGATGACTTTATTAACAAATTTTTCTATATCTATTTATCTATATATATATATATATACACAGAAAAATGTTGTTTGTATATATATTTATATAAAACAAACAAACAAATAAAAACCCTCTGTATTCTGCATTATATTCTGCCAAATGGAACTGGGGAAAGAATTAACAATTTTAATATATCTCGATTTCTTTAATTTTTTATTATTATTATATGATCGCTTAATACATATGCCAGCTAATTTATTAAATTCTGAATGAAAATCATCAGATACTCTACAATTCACATATATTCACAGCAACATATAATTTAATGAATGTAAAATTTTCAGTCATATTTCATGATGATTATCAATGCATAGATGTGGTTAAACAGAATAACAATTAAAACAATAATAGCACATATTAGAATGCAGAGTGTTATATACAGGAGGCAAACTTGGTCTGCAAATCAGTAGAGTCCAAAGAGCAATAAACAGTTTTTATTGCTCTTTGGGGGAAAGGGAATGTTTAGCACAATATGGTATAAGCAAGATGCCTAAAACTTTCCCAGCTTGAAATACAACTCACTCTTGCAAAAAAATGAAGTAGCTGCATGTTTAGCATTAATTTATATTATAAGGTTGCATTTCCATTACTTTTTTTAAACTAACCATTTCTTTACACAGATTATCTATGAGTCATAAAGAAGAATGTTAGTTTTATATATTATTTTTAATATGTTCTCATTTGAATATAACTATTTTTAAATTTTAAAATATGGTTTATATATTTTTCTAACACATTTTAATATGAACTTAATATTTTAACTGTTCTGTTTTATTTTCTCTTAAACTGCTCCTAAGTATCGATAATCATCATTATGAAACATAATGAAAAATTTTGCATTCAAAATTTTGACACATTACAATGACATACTTCAAATTTTTAATTTTAACATTAAACCGTGAATTTCAGAAACATTATTTTTGTAAACTCTTTATTGTTTGCAAAAGTAGATAAGTTAGCTGTATAAAAACTTCCTAGTGTTCTTACACATATAAAGCTGACTCTGACTACAGTAAACACTGCTATAACAAATTCATTCATGATCACAAAATACTAAAAAGTCTCAACTAGGGACTGATTGGAAGAATGCTTTTTTAAAGAAAATTCAGTACAGCTAACCATTACTATAACAAACTGTTCCTATTGGTCCCTATGGGTTCTCTATAGTGAGAGTTGGATTGGTCATTGGTCACTAGAATCTTTCTAGCTATTTGTGCAATAACTGAAAAAGATAAATAAATAAAAATAATAAATAAAAATATAAAAAATAATTATTTATTCATTTATTTACAGGATTTGGCAGCTAGAAATGTTCTAGTTAATGCTAATTTAGTATGTAAGATTGCTGATTTTGGGCTTTCCAGAGAAATTGAAAGTGCTACAGAAGGTGCTTACACTACTAGGGTAAGTTAATATTGTCAATTATATATAATGGAATCTCAATTTAACGGTTGTCTTGGGGAAAGCAAGCATGTTTTGTGCTTTAAATAGGAAAAAATTAAATAGTGAGTTGTATAACATTGAAATACAAAGTTTTAATATATATAAATATAAATATCAATCAAACTGTAATAAAAATTATAAATTTTGGACAAAAATATAAATTTAAGATTTATTTATATACATTTTATGTCAAAACAGAGTGGGAAAACTGTACCTCTCTGATATTCTTCTTTTTTTATGCTTACTTATAAAGATATTGAGGATACTTTTTTCAAATAATTTTATAGCCATATTATAACTTGTAAATATTATTTGTTTATAGTGTTACATACACGTTATAAAACATTTATGATTAAAAGCAAAATTTTAATAAATATAAAACATTTATGTCCCTCCCACTGTCTCAAGCATTACTTAAATCTGAGTAAAATACAAAATTAAAAACTGAATTAAGGAAAAAAGCACACAAAAATGAACACTGAATGTGGAAAAGTAATAAATACTAGGATCTAAATTATGACTTCACTGTGTGTGTGTGTGTGTGTGTGTGTGTGTGTGTGTGTGTGTGTGTGTGTGTGTGTGTGTGTGTGTGTGCGCGTGTGCGTGAATGAGTGAGTGAAATTTCTTCGAACTGCATCAAGACTGACTTTATTTCTTTTAAACTACAATGCCTGATGGTACCTTGACATGCCTGAACAGGTTGTTTGTGTAAATATGGGATGGATTTAACTGGTGATATGCAGCTGTTTGCAGATGATGCAAAATTGGGAAAAGCAATACAGAGTCAAGCAGATGTTATGGCCTTACAGGAAGAGGTGAATAGATTGTATGAATGAGCAGATAAGTGGAACCATCAGTTCAATGTTGCAAAGTGTAAGGTTCTGAAATTTCATAGGCAACAATGGGATGCAAGGTATACACTTGGTGGGGAAATTTTGGAGGAAGTTGAGGAGAAAAGAGCCCTTGGAGTGGTGGTGGAGTGGACAAGGTGGATCTGTAGTTCAGAGGTCATATTGCACAAGTTGTGAAGTTATCACATAGGATAATAGCAATGATGTGCAAAAATAAAGAGGCTCTGGTTCCATTGTATTAGGCCTTGATCAGGCCTTGTATGGATTATTGTGCTCAGATTTGGTCATCCAGTTTTCATGGTGATTATTATTTATTATTTAGCGTATGATGTACAGATCTCAGGATATTGCATATATATTACATAAAACAACATAAAAACAATTTTAAAAATCATATTAAAAGGGGTACAATAGGTTGAAATGATTAAACATTAAAAATGAAGAATCAGGAATCAGAGCTTAATCCTAAATCCCGGATCCACTCCAGGGATTCTGGGGTCAGTTTAAAAAAGACCTCTTTAGTGCCTGCAAATGAGTAGGTAGGGCACTCAAGCGCAATGTGATTAATAGTCTGGATCCCACTTCCACATTCACAGTTTGGAGTATCAGACCAGTTCCATTTATGCAAGAGATGCTTACATCTCCCATGTCCTGTTCTGATCCGATTTAAAGTGGTCCATACATGTCTAGGGAGATCGAAGCCCTCCAAATGAGATGTTGGATTTGAAATGGGAATTTGAAGATTGGAGGTATGTTGAAGCCAGTACTCTCCCCATGACTCGCATAGGTCGAAGTTCTGGTCATTCATTTGTATTGCACTCCTCCAGGCAGGGTGCCTGGATTTCAGTATTTGTGAGGTATGGAAGGAAATGTCTTGGTGAATAGGCAAGGTACTGTTTCCAATGTTTTCATGGTGATGAGAACATTGGAATATGAGGATATATTAGAAAGGGTCCAGAGAAGGTTCACAAAGGTGGTCAGTGGGCTTTGGAATGTGGAGTAGGAAGACAGATTGAAAGAATGTAAATTGCAAAGCCTCATGAACAGGAGGAGGGGGGGGATATGATTGAGGCATATAAGTTAGTCAGGGGGGGGTTGTTATCAGGTTGACATGGAAGACAGTTTTCATAGAATGGGAGAGGGGGGTAGAACAAGAGGCCATCCCCTGGAAACTGTATAAGGTCAGCATGAATGGAGGAGTGAGGAGAAGGTTCTTTGCATGGAGAGTGGTTGGTGAGTGGAATGCATTGCCTGAGTGTGTTGTGAATATACACACATTGAATCAGTTTAAGGTACAATTTGGATGAGCTTTTTTTTTGTGTGTGTGTGTGATTTGTGTACCTTCCACAATGAGTTTCTAACTCCATGGAAGTCAGATGTTAAAGATCATAATAAAAATAAGGGTAAACTTCATTGTTTGCATAGTTTTAGTTATTTTTGTGGCAAGTTTTTGAGTTAGTATATTGCTACCATGTTGCATTATATGTTTTCTGAGAATTAGCAACAATCTATGCATATTAAAACTTTAATTTGCAACCAGAACATCTGTATTTTTATGATAACATTTTACATTGCAACAAATCATGTAAGAATTGGCTGATGATTTTGTCTTTTAAGTATAGATAAACATTTCTCAAAAATAATGAGAATAATGACAAAGTGTTGTAAATTAAAAATCATTGGATGAAATGTGTAATAAGACAAATGACCAGAATATCTTTTAAAACCTAATTTTCCATTATATAAAAGTTAGTGAAGACAAAATGAAAGGAAGGACAAGAAGGCTGTTGGAAAATTCAACTGAACTGTGCAAAAATAATAAGTTCATAAAGTCAAATTCATGTCAAACAGCTTAGAGAAGAGAGAAGTTTTCTTAGTACTATTCAGATAGATGAGAACTGAAATTGGATTTGGAATGTTGTGTGGTGTCTCCAGTATGTTATGCTCCTCTTGCCTTTTGTTCTCTTTTGATTCTGGTATTAAATATCATACTCAAGATACTGGAGTAGGATTAAACCAAATATTTATCTGGTCAAAAAAAAAAAAAAAGTAGAAAGACTTGTAAAGTATCTTTGCAATCTGGTCCCATCATGAAGATAATACTTTACCAGCCTTTCTAACAAAAACCCATATATAAATTTCACCATGGAAATAGAAAAGTGTTATAAACTAGCCCTCTTAGATATTTTACTATCTTGCTCCCTCTCTGGTGAACTAACTACCTCTGTCTACTGCAAACCTACCTTCATTGATTGCTACATACAACAGCAATCCACACTCCATCCATCCCAAAATATTGGAATTATAAAAAACTTTACTAGATCAGGCTCATATTGTATGCTCTAACTCACAGGATCTCAAGTTAGAACTTAACATCCAACACATTTTATTCATCTGAATGGCTTCTCTCAACAGACAATGCAGTATGTTTTTGACATGTGTATACCTGCTTCCAACAACTTCCAGAACCAGTATGGAGAGTTCTAATTCCATATATTTCAGCTATCTCCAAACCAATTTAAAAAATCCTCAAGAAGAACAACCTAGTATCTACATTTTTTTCTTATCGACAAACTGATTTTCTGGTCATTTGCCTTATTACACATTTCAACCAATGATTTTTAATTCACAACATTTTGTCATTATTCTCATTATTTTTGAGAAATGTTTATCTATACTTAAAAGGTAGAACCATCAGACAATTCTTACATGATTTGCCAGCAAAGGTTGGTCGATTGGTACAGCTTCTGCTACTAATGCCTCAGCAAAAAGTTAAGCAAGTTTGAGCACAGTTAGTAATTGGAAGGGTTCAATCGTTCGATGCTGTTGGCACACTCTCCCTCGATGAGTCTTTGGACTCCCCTGGAGGTGTCACATAATAATAATAATAATAATAATAAAAGACAGTATAAAGCCAAGCTAGTATGGCTAAGGAGCTAGTTAACTAAATGTATATGGAATGAGAGAGAGAGAGATCATCAAATGCCAAATTTGACAGTATACAAGGCAGAATTAAAATCAGTTTTAACATGTGGATCTGAGAGATAACAAAATGTTCTATTTTTCATTGTTCTTCACTGCAACAAAATTTTAAAAAAGTGATACTTTGAATACCAGTAATCAAAATATCCAAATAATTTGATCACTGGCAACTTTAGAAATAAAATTTGTAACTTTTTGAGACTATGTTTTAATTGTGGCCATCATTAAAGTCATCATCATCATCATCATCATTAAATTCCTGCCATGTACCCACACGGGGTGTACAGGATATGATAGTACTACATGAAAAAAATTATATCATTACTAACTTCCTATCTACAATTTTCCTCCAAATCAGTCTGTTACTTGTCAAGACTCCAACATTATCAGATCTTATATTTCTATCGTCTAAGGCACTTTGTGCCGTATCAATCCACCTATATCTTGGTCTTCCTCTGAGTCGTTTTGCTGCCAACCTGGCAGAGAACACTTGTTTTGCTAATCTTTCCTCGCCCATTCTGTTTAGGTGACCATACCACCTTAGATTAGCTCTGCTAATGCATTCCTGGATGCAGATAATGTCAAGTTCTTTCCTAATATCCTCGTTTTTAATATGATATTGCCATTGATGCTATCTGTTCACGCCTATAATCTTTCTCAGGACTCTCATATCTGCGATCTCTAGTCTTTGGTCAAGTGTTTTACTTCTGACCCAGCTCTCAGATCCATAAGTTAAAACTGGTTGTGAACACTGTCTTGTATAGAGCTAATTTAGTGTTCCGACTAATTTGTCTCTTATTCCATATGAATTTATTCAATTGACTTCCTACCATACCAGCTTTTCTGATTCTGTTGTCTATTTCTATATTTAATTTACCATCTTCAGTAAAAATCGTGCCTAAGATTACATCCATCATTAAAGTATCATAAAATATAAAACTATCAAAACTATCACATATTTAGAAGCATTTTTGAGAAGTGGGAAAACATCTGATTTAGTTAGCTTAGGTACCAACTCAATTTTGTCTTGTCTTTATTCCCAGGAATTATGTTTTGGGGTTATGTAGTTGCCAGTTAACTAATAATTTTTTTATTAAAAGAAACTTCAAAATTGGTTCATTTTTTTTTTATTTTTATTTATTTATTTTTATTTTTTTTAAAGGAGCAAACCTATTTATAATTATGTTTACTATCCCTAGGGTGGCAAAATCCCTGTGAGATGGACAGCACCAGAAGCAATAGCCTTTCGTAAATTTACTTCAGCTAGTGATGTATGGAGTTTTGGAATAGTGTGCTGGGAAGTTATGTCCTATGGTGAAAGACCATACTGGAACTGGTCTAATCAGGATGTAATCAAGAGTATAGAAAAAGGATATAGGCTTCCTGCTCCAATGGTATGCTATTTTCTGAACATTCTTTAATTTTATGGATAGATATATTAATGCACATTCAAGTTTTTATGGATATATTAATTCAAATATTATGCATTGGTGAAATGTGCTGATTTTATCATGGATACTGCTCTCTGGAATATTGTCATATTTGTTTACATTATATGAGTACCACCTGGACCATCCTAAACAGATGAATAAATGGATGTCAGGTATATAAAAAACTTTATATCTTTGAGTACAACTTTATGATGCTTTGTCAATCAGTTGTGCCTTTACCACTTTGCTTCAGTTTATTCATAGAAAGGATGCTTTGTTTAATTCTGATCTTTTGGAAATACTTGCTTAGAACATATTAAATTATTTTTATGAGTTCCCTCAATTATTTCCTGTTTTCATGGTCATGATGACATCTAAATGAATTATGAACAAGATATTAAATTATTAAGTGCCTACCCATATTGATGTACTGTAACAGGTTTATAACCTCTCTTGGCAGGGAGGTACATAAGAAATAGTATAATATACCAGTAAAAACACACAAAGGATATCTTTATTTTGTGTATTAGATTGAAGTAAGATATTATTATTATACAGCATCTCCATGGAGTCCAAAGACTCATCATGGGAGACTCATATTAACTTTTATATACACAAAACCTATCCTACCTCTCCTTAAACTCATTCACTGTCAGGGCACTAACAATTAATTCTGGCAATTCACTTCGCTTATTCAATACTCTCCATGCAAAAAATCTAGTCAATACATCCTTACTGACCACACTCTTACACAACTTCAACATGATCTCTAGTTTCTCTGACTATTTGTCATATATTGAAAAATTTCCTTTGCATCAATTTTATAAAACCCCTTTAATATCTTATAAGTTTCTATCATGTCTCCTCTTTTCTGCCTATCAACTAAATTTTGTAACCTACACATCTTCAACCTATCCTCATTAGGAGCATTCCACAGACCTGTCACCAACTTGGTCACTTGTCTCTGAATCATCTACCACCTCTTGATCTCCAAGAAACCCAGATGCGGCTGAATCATAGCCTTATAAAGAGGGATAATAATTTCCCTATCTTTACTTGTTAGTGTGTTTTTCAACATTCAAGTAATCCTTTGAGCTATTTTACAAGTTCTGCAATATGCCCTCTGAACTTCGCTTCTCTTTACACCATTATTTTCAAGTCCCTAGCCTCCTCAATTTCCTCCAATCCAGTACCATCAATGTTGATGATACTGGATTGCAGCATCATCAACATAATGTGATACACAGTATGCTATCTTTTTTTTCAAGCCAAAGTGCATAACCCTACATTTTGTAATATTAAATTGACAGTCATTATCCTTGCTTCTCTCCCCTTACCCTGTTTAGCTTCTACCACTTAAAAACTATTTGGCCCTTTTAAGAAGCATGTTCTGTAAGAGATTTGCAGTTCAATTAGATCTCCAGTAATAGCACAGAACAAAGTCCAGAATTCTATACCACCAGTGTCAGTACACCAATATCACACTGTGATAAATGTCTCATTTGCTACAGTTACTATATTGAAAAATTGTGTGTGTGTGTGTGTGTGTGTGTGTGTGTGTGTGTGTGTGTGTGTGTGTGTGTGTGTGTGTGTGTGTGTGTGTGTGTGTGTGTGTGTGTACACAAACACACACAAATGGAATGTGTGAGCATGTGTTTTTTATTTTGGTTAAACTCTTTATTTACATTATAATGTGGTCTCAATACTTCAATAATCAACTTCCCACAGAATCATTATCCTTTGCCCACAATGGCAATTTATTTAAATCACCCTGCAGGATAAAACATCACCTTCATCAATTATTGCTCTCCCTGGTTTTGCATCATCAGCAAACAACTGAATATCCCTCCCTTATATCTTTGATATACAAATTAAAGAGTAGTGGCCCTAGTACAAAACCCTGAGGTACCTCACTAGTCACCCTCATTCTCCCCAATTTCTCCACCATATACTACTTGCTGGTGTCTGTCTGTCAGCCACCTCCCTATCCATGCTGCTAGTTTCATATCCATTTCCATTTGCTCTAACTTTTGTAATAGTTTTCCATGTGATATTCTGTCAAATGCCTTTACAAAGTCCAGCAGTATCACAGTAGCCATTTCCTTTATCCAATTCTGCTGTCGCTCTATTATATTAGAAAATGTGAATAAATCACCGAGAGGACCTACCCTTTACAAAGCCATGCTGCATGTTATACAGTATCATATCTCTATTCATCCACTCTGTGGTCACATTCATTTGTGTATACACACACGCACGCACGCACACGCTACTTTTCCATGTAGTAACTGTAGCAACTGAGACATTTGTCACACTGTGATACTGGTGTGCTGACACCAGTATCACAATATCACAGAATTCTGGACTTTGTTCTTAGCTATTGTTGAGGATCTGATTGAACTGCAAATCTCTTACAAAAGTGCAAAAAAGATGCTTCTTGAAAGGGTTGAATAGTTTTTAATTGTTGGAAGCTGAACAGGGTAAGGGAGAGAGGAATGGTTCATAATGCTTTCCAGAATTCATTAGGTCTTGTATCTGCCAAGCCATATGTGGTGTTGCATTCATGATAACTCATAGCCTACTGAGAGAGAGAGAGAGAGAGAGAGGTTCAAGATTTTTTTTTGTGTCTTGTAAACATTGCAGTGATCGCATAGTACAAAGAAGCATTGATTGTCGACCCGCTCTCCATAAATTGTTTAGGAAAACAGTATTCAAAAGAGAGTGAACATGATATTCATAATCTAAGACAGTAGCCATCACTATTCCATTAGGCGGGACCACCTTAAACTTTTTTGTTTGTGTGTGGGGGGGGGGGGTATTGAAATTTTCAATTCTGTTGATGATGTCTTGTGTTTTGCAGATAAGATAAAATAGTGCATTTGCATTTCATTCCCCCCCCCTAGAATGATACATTAAAGGAAATAATTTCTTTCCTCAGTATATTGTTGAAGAGAGGTCATACATTTTGCTTTGTGAACTGACAACTTCTTCTACTTAGTACAAGTGAACTTTATGGTACCCCAGCTCCTTGTGAACAATTTTATTGCACTACTCTATAGCTACTGCCTAAGAAGAGTAAATTTACACTATTTGATATTAGTGTGAAGTTACTCTTCTGTTTCATCTTATCATTTCATGCTGCATTTATTCTGTGGTGAATGTGCTTGGCTGTCCACTTTGAAGCTATACCACTTGTACTGTTTTTGCAATATTTTGATAGTTCATTATGCTTTCACTTTAACAAACTAACAATGAATCACAACTGCAGACCTGTGTTTTTCCTTCAAAAAATGGAAAAAAATAAGCTTTGTGAGGCCATGTTTTTAAATGAACCATTTTGACTGTAACTGCATGTACACCATGCATCATGAAGATATAAGCTACATAGTTCAATGTCGACACTATGAAACATCTAAGTTATCATAAAAATTTGAAATTCTAAAAAATATTAACATTATATTCTTACTTTCTGATAATTTCCCATACTTTACTTAATATATAAACTACACACTTACCGTATATTATTGCATATAATGAGAAAAATTTATGGTAAAAATACTACTTAAAGTTAGGGGTTCGCATTATATGCGGATCCTAAAAAACATAACATCTTATTAGACTTGCACACACACACAATATATACTACCTAATGCCTATGCAACCAAATCTACTTGACCTACTTGCATTCGGCAACCGAGCGTGCATTGTATCTGTGCATAAAGCTACTTACATTACTGGCATTATGCACAGATATGATGCGCGCTCCATCGCCGAATGATAGAGCACAGTGAGATAGATAGAGCACAGTTAGGTATATTGGTTTAACCACAGTTCATTTTAAATATTATTCGTTAAACAAACCTAGCCTGAAAATGAGCCAACAGAAACGTAAACGTTCATTTTTTGAAGCAGGATTTAAATTGCGTGTCATGCAGTTTCAGAAGAACATAATAACAGTGTTGCTATGAGAGAATTTGGTGTAGCAGAGAGTGATATTAGACTTTGGCATAAGCAAAAAGACAGTCTTGAAAAAATCCCCAAAACGAAATGTGCCCGTTGTGGAGATGTAACATCCTTTCCAGAACTCGAAGAAGAGTTAAATGAATGGATTTTGACGCAACGACAAGATGGCATTATAGTAACAAGAAATGCAACTCGTTTTTGAGCTCTACAACTCAAGAATAGTAAATTCAAGGACACACCAGGTATTTCATCTTTTCTTGCTTCGCCTGGGTGGTGCAACAGATTTATGGAACGCAAAGCATTAACATTACGACACCGAACAAAAATTGCGCAGAAGTTACCAAAGCAGCTTGAAAAAAAAGTGCAGTCTTTTCATAAATTTATCATAAAATTACAGGAGTGTCACGGATATGAACTTTTCCAAATTGACAATATGGATGAGACGCCCATGTACTTTGATATGCCTGGGAATCGAACAGTAAACTCGGTTGGTGAAAAGGGTGTCTTCATAAAAACAACAGGACATGAAAAAACACATTTTACCGTTGTTCTAGCATGCATGGCAGATGGAACCAAATTAAAGCCAACAGTGATATTTGAAAGGAAGAAAATTCCGAAGCATATGAAATTTCCACCAGGTGTAATTGTTCGCACCAATCAGAAAGGTTGGATAGATGAAGAAGGTGTACAATTGTGGCTGGATCAAGTATGGAACATACGTTCAGGTAGCTTGTTACGTCAACAAAGCATGCTAGTCTGGGATATGTTCCGGATGCATTTAACAGAGGCAAGCAAAGAGAAAGCACGTGAGCTATGTACAGACCTAGCAGTCATACCGGGTGGTCTAACTTCCGTTTTGCAGCCGCTTGATGTCAGCTTAAATAAACCATTTAAAGATCACTTACGTGGAAAACGGAAAGAATGGATGTCATCTGATTTGGTGAAGATGACAAAGGATGGGAATTTTCAGATGCCTGAGATCACCCTAGTCACCAGCTGGGTTAAAGAAGCATGGGATTCGATACCATCTGAAATGATTCAACGCTCGTTTCTTAAATGTGGAATAAGTAATTCAATGGATGGATCCGAAGATCACGTCATATATGAAAGCAAGGATGATGCACAACAAAATGGAGAGCATGAAGACGATGACGACAACTGCTACACTGATGACACAAACCCTACAGATGAATTTATATATGAAATGTTTGATGACTCAAAAAGATGAAGAAGAATTTAAAGGATTTTGACATTTTGTTTTAAAATAAATATTTCTTTCGTTAATTCGTATTGTATTATTTATATTGTTATGGAACAAGATTAACAGATCGCATTATACATAGTCATGGCATTTTAGGGCTAGTTTTCAAACAAAATTTCTAGTTCGCATTATACATGGATCGCATTATACGTGATAATATACGGTAAATAGTATACTTTGTACTGTATTTCAAGTTCATGAAACTTACTGCAGAAAGACATCGCAATCTTGCCATATACATGTATATTGTTTTTCAAATGATGTTTTATCAAAAAATAAATAAAATAAAATAACAGAACTATGTGTAACTGTTGCACTGATGCTGTATGTATACATGCATACCACATTCTTAATTGCTTGTGTTGCCAAGTGATTCATAGATTGTTAATCCTATCCTCCATTTTTCATTTTTCAGAGTAATGCAGATGTATCATGAATGCAGAAAAAATAGATAAATGTTTGTTTTCAAGAGTAGTTACTACACATCAATACTGATTGTTGATTTTTGTGATTAATATTCCTTTAAAAGATTTTATTAGTTTTGCTTCTGATTTGTCAGAAGAAAAGTAATAAAAGATATATTAATAATAACTAATGCAAACTTTGCACAGAATAGCAATTGAATTAAAAAAATAAAATGAATGAATGAAAAATTAATTATTATTGTGAGATGAATTTTATTTTATCCCTAAAAATTTTGTTTCTCTTTGTTGTCACTGAGACAAGTTTTTTGTACATTAAGGTGTATAATGTTATTATTATTGTTTTTATTATCAAACCTCCATGGAGTCAAAAGATTTACTATGGGCCCACTGTCACATGTAGTGTCTTAAATATATTCATCTTTTCTGCACTAACTACACTCTTGGGCAGTGCATTCCAATTACTAACTGCTCTCCATGCAAAAGACCTGCTCTTCCCCCCCCCCTCACACTCTCCTTATACAGCTTCCAGGAATGGGCTCATGTTCTTTCCCTTTCTTCAACTATTCTATGCAAAACCTCCTCCACATTAATTTGGTAATAATCCCTTAACAACTTATGTCTCAAATATCTTAGTCAGTCAACTCTTTCCAATACATTTTCATCATCTTTTTGAAAACCAGATAACCAAATCTGTGCACAATAATCCATATGTGGTCTAATCAAAGCCTTATGTAATGGAACCATAACATCCTTACTTCTACAAATCAGTGTTTTCTACATCATTCCATTATCTATCTTCCAGCAGTATCAGGAATGGTACAACCCATTTTGTACCAACAGATCATGCCCCCACACCATGACCACCTCCAGAACCTTCAGTTGTGTTTACAAGGTAAGCTGGATTCATTGCTTCATGGGGCTCTCCTTCCAAACTCTCTGCTTACTGTCAATACAGAATGAGGTGTACCATGACTTATTGGACTACACGACTTTTTTCCAGTGTCCAGTCATGGTGTTCCTGACACGACTCTAGAACTTTCCAGTTCTTCACAAGAAATCAATGGTTTCTGTATAGACATGTAACTGCCAATGCCAATCCTTTTCAATTCCCTGAGCATAGTTCAGTGAGATATGGGTGGGGAACAGCCTTCATTAAATGCTTCGGTCAATTGCTGCACACAAGAAGTTCTATTTGTCTGTACAAGTCTTCTCAGATGATGGTGATCCTGTTCCTGAAGACTGTCTTAGAACCAAAATTATGCCTCTTAAACAAGCAATGCAGACTATTTTTCCACTGATCAAACATCTAGGGGTATCTCATCTTTTCAGAAACCAGTCAGCTCTGCTGTTTTCAAAATTGTGGCTCCAGCCAGGGGAGGGGCATCCACAAAGCCCTTTATTGAACTCCAAAAGATACTTTGTTTTTCCCATTGTGATTAGCACTATGATAATTACTGATCAGTATCATTCTTAAATAGTTACATAGAACATGTGGTCATGCATGTGACCAAGTATTTCGGTCACATGTACATCTGCATAAAGGTTTTTAATTCAGTGTGTGTTGGGGGGGGAGGTTGAATCCATACATGAAAGGCCGAGATATATCATGTATCCGTGCCCCATGTGTGGGCAAGGTGAGAAACTATCTCCATGGTAGTTTCCTTCCAGTTATCTAACTTTGACCCATAAACAATCCTTGAATTTTCTTAGTAATATTAAATATTAAATATATTAACTATAGTGTATTTTGTATTATATAAAGTAATTCATTTTGTACTGTAATTATGATTCCCTTACTTAACATTTCACATTATTTTCAAGGATTGTCCTGAAGCTTTGCATCAGTTGATGTTGGATTGCTGGCAAAAAGAAAGAGCACATAGACCTTCATTTTCTCTTATTGTTAAAACTCTTGACAAGCTTATGCGATGTCCGGAAAGCTTAAGGAAAATAGCACAGAACAGGTAACATTTCACATAATTAAAGCTGCCCAACTATTTTCTGAATTATGTATTACATTTATTTTATATTAATTTTGTATTGAAAATTTTATTCATTATGCTAATTGCTTGACATTTAAGTTGAGATCTTTCATATTTTGTGCTGAATACTATAACTACTGATCACTATTTCTGGAATAAATCAATAGTGATGAGAAAGTAGGAATCACTAGTATTGAACACTAAATGCAGAAATAAACTTCTTGAATGGCAGACAGTTTCAGAATTGGAAATTGAAAAATGTCTTTTCCTATGGTGTTACTGAAGGTACCAGTAGTAAAGAGATGGAGAAATTTTTTGAATCATTATAGTGGCAACTGTAAAGAAAAAAAAGAAAAACTGGTTCTTTGGAGACTTAAATAGCAGCAGAATTGTTTGGATTAGAAGTGTGCAGTTTTTAACATGGGAGGAGTGGGGCCAGTAATGAGAGTGAGAGCTCTTGGAGTATTTGGCCAGTTTATATGTGGGGGAACTGATAATACTGTCAACTGTGATCTCAAAGGATGTGTTTTACTTGTGCATTAAACTAAAAAAAAAAAAATGCACTGCTTCTCAAAAGATATAATATTCCAACTTCCTTCAAGCCTTGCCAAAAATTAGCTGCCCTTATCCATTTACCTAAAGATCCTCTTCATCACCTAGATCATCCTGGTATCTTTAGTATTCCTTAGCCCTGTAAACTGACATATCTTGGTCAAATTTGAAAAAAAAAAAAAAAAAAAAAAAAAAACAGCTAATATTTGACTAAATTAATGTGGAAAATACTTTCACTATTATGTATACCTTTCTATTAGTCACAAACAAAAAATTCAGTGTGTTAGGCTATACTTGAAATAAAACATAAGTAGTTCAATGCACTTGAAAGGATATTATGTGTGTATTAACTGGCTGCCATCACCTATCTTAAGTACACTAACCAGTATTATGGTTAGTGTACTTAAGATAGGTGATCGTAATGACAACAGCCTTGCACTTTGTCTGTTCTAGGTTGCAGACCATTGGATTAAATGGGAAAAAGGCTTTTCTATTATACAAATGTAAATATAAATCTGAGACTCTATAAATCTGTTTTTTTGCAATCTGTCACAGCTCTACAACATTCGCTTAACCTAAATAAATATGGCTGTCTTTCATGATGGAAGACTTTCATCATGAGGCTGTCTTGCAGATATTTTGGGAGAAAATTTTGATAGAATCTCAACAACAGCTTTATATCTTTCTGATTTTTTTAATGTTGAAAGAACAATAAGAGAAATAGTAGCTAAGTTTTTTGCCAATGAATTAGAGCTGTACAATCAGCCATTCATTAAGGTTTTTCTACTAGAAAAGAACTCTTTTACTGTTTCATCTAAGTGCAGTAGGTCCTGATGGGCATCCATTATGAGATGATAAAACATCTTCCATGGATCTCAACAGAATACTTACAGAGGAAAAGTTTCTGGATTCTTGGCATAAGTCAACTGTTATTGCCATTCCAAAACTGGAAAAGGAACCAACACAAGCAAATAATTATTGTCCTGTTATTCTGGCCAGCTGCCTTTGTAAGATCTTGGAAAAAAATTATAAATGCAAGGCTTCTCTAGTCTTAGAAAGCAACAAATTTTTTTCCAATACACAATGTGGCTTTTGTAGATACTGATCAATATTGAGCCATTTGGTCTGTTTAGAAATATGCATAAGAGATGCTATCCTGAAACAAGAATATCTGGTTTCAGCCTTCTTTGACATGGAAAAACTTATGACCTTTTCTGTCCTTACACCAATGAACTATAAATCAACCAACTGTCATGAGGCTGTCAGTCAAACTATCACTGTGTCCATAGAGCATACCACTTAGGACTGTACTGTTGTGCCCAGAGTAACAGTGTCTATGAGTACACTTTGGTGACCAAGGCAAAATATGCTTAATAATTTAATAACTAAATAAATATTAGTCAATTATTACTCCTCTACATGTCTGTTTCTTCCTTTATACAAAAACATAAATCTGTTTAACAAATGAATAATTAATTTCCATCTGGCATCAAAAGACTTTCTTTACACTGTACTTATTATGTTACTGAGGTGGCCAGGAAATTAGCCTAAGACTAATTCCTTGGTCACCTCAGTAATATAAAACTTATGGATCCAAACATTAGAATCTTATGGTTTCCTTATAGTTGAATGCAAAGGTCATGTGCCAAATTTCATGATGGTAGGTTATCAACAGTGCAAATTTGTATAGTCAAACATTGATTTATATATGTAGATTTTAATTACTGTTATAAGAAAATGCAGTATAGCAGAAAAAAGTATTTGTATCGGTTACTTTTATGCCAGTTTGATATTAAAAATATTAGCATCTTTTACTACACTGAAAATTTAGAGCTTGAGAGAAAAATTCTGCATATAAACATATACTTCTTATTTTTTATTTTTTTATTTGTAGGCACCAGAATCCTTTGGATCCAAATGCACCTGACATGACTCAGTTTAAAACAGTTGAGGAATGGCTCAACAGCATCAAGATGGGACGATATCTTGAAAACTTCCAACAAGCAAATATCACTACAGTCGAAGCAGTAGCTAGGCTTACATTGAAGGACTTGACTGCACTTGGTGTCACATTAGTGGGTCATCAAAAGAAGATCATTAATAGTGTCCAAACCATGCGAGCCCAACTTAGTGCGAACATGTCTGAAGGGTTCCTGGTTTAGGGCTTCCAACACATTATATAAACCATATGTTGTACAGTGGTTATTGCTGTTTGTGCTTGTGTCCTGTGCTGTGCTGCATTATTGCAGCTAAACCAGCTCCACAAGGAATACTGCCACAGATGTTTCCACTCAATCATCCTGCCTGGCAAGTTGGAATGCCAAAAGACTTCATGTGGATCTTCCACCTGTGCTGTATTAGTGGACTACTTGTGGTCAAGAATGCCAATTGGAAAGTGGTGTTTGAAATCACACTGGTTGTGAAAATATACTTATGATCTGCTCCGACATAGCAGACCAGAAGAGGTAAATGCACTTGTTGCCTAGAGCTGGCACACTCGGATACTACATATGGCGATGTTCGTATTCTGTGGGGAGAAAGTAATAGTGAGGATTGCTATGTAAATACTACATATCACACAAACCTTGCATGGGAGTGGTGCTGAAGCATCTGATCATATCATTGGCTGCCCGAGATGAATGAGAAGGGGGAAAGAAGGTTTCCCAAGGATTTGCTCTCCACTGAGTCCACCATTCCATTTACTTATGCTTCAAACATACCTACAGTGGCTTGTTTTTATTGTTAATGTTTTCCACTTAGCTACACCTGTAAAAGTAAACAAAAAAAGCCAAAAAAATTTTGTTTTAAATTTTTTTTTCAGCCGAGTGTATTTCAAGCAAAGTAAATCATCTGATGCTGTCCACAGCCAAACAATCTTTCTTTATCAGTGTGAAAATCATTTCTGTCTTTTACAGAAATGAGTCAGGGAACAGTTTACTCAATAAAGTGGATTCCCTCCTCCTCTTCTTCCTCCCGTCCTTTATGTCACTGAAAGATGTACAGGGTGAGCATCCATGGGTTCACTTTAGAATGCAGTACTCAATGCTGGTAAACTCTTCCATATAAGTTAGCAACTAGTGTTCCTGTGTGCAGAAGTAAAATGAATGTTTTAATATGTATGTAAGAAAAAATGTCAAGAATCTTCATTATTGAGAATGCATAAAATTGGGGGGGAAAAGAAAGCACAATATTTTAAGACTCCTGTGCTCAAAAATTTGGAATGGCAGGAGAGAGTTAGATGAGAAAGAGAGAATAAATGAATGAGAGGTAAATCAGAGGTTATTTGCTGCCTCCTTGGTTACACATGGTGTTTTAGCTATAGACATTATATGTGATGGTAATATGAAAGGTAATATTTCTGAAATAGCAGAGTGTATATTTCTAGGATTGCTTGGATATAAATATGCAGTTTTGTAAATGATCACTGGTTTTCATCAGAGAGCACCAATTTCATGAATTAAATAGTTTTTCTATAGAGGATACACTGCAGTTCACAAAGCACACTGCCCAGAGAAATAATTTTTTTTTGTTTGTTTTTAGTATAAACTGTGTTATGAAACTGATTCTTTCCTGGCTTATGTTATGAAGGAGTTATAAAAATTATCATACAGTCCTGTACTACTTCAGCTTTTCATATGGATGTTTGCATTTGTTGGATGAGGATGGGATGACTAATAACGTTCCTACTCCCACAATCACTTTTGAAAGTCAAAAGATATTGGTGCTTTCCATGTTTATTATACTTTATATGCAAGATAAATACTGGGTCAACCATTGTTTTCTGGTGTTTTGCCATTTGATACAAATACTGTCATTGGTAATTTTACAAATATGTAATGTGTACTTTGGAAGGTAGTGTTATATCATGTTCAGACAAATGTCGATGTTCTAATGGTTCAAACCTCAACCAATGTGTAAATATGCAATAATAACGTAGTTGCTTTCTATATGGTATTTAAATGATCTCTTCCTTTTATACTCATTCTCCCCTTTCCCCTTAAATCATGTAACCTGTGTGTCTTATTGATAGTCACTGGAAGATTTGCATTCAAAAATTGTGGTATTCTTGCTTTTTCTTTTGCTGAATTGAATCTAAATTGCCTAAAACAAATTAAAGCTAGCTGTAACATGGATAATCATTACCATTTATGTGCCTGAAGTAGTGCAATTCTAACTTATTGGAATAAATCAGCAATATTGCATGTAATGCAATGTGTATAGAACTTTTAAGAGTTAAACTTTGTTAGTTTTTCAAAATGAAAAAATTTTATCTGTGACTTTTTTATTCAACGCATATTTACAAAACAGAATGCAGTATGAAATTCATTGCATATAAATGAAACTAAGTTTACTTTTATGTGTAATATGAACATATATGTATACATGACTACATTATTGGAATTTATTTTTTACTAGTTAATTCAAGGAGATAAATATATTCTCAAAACATTACTTTATCTTTAATAGTGAGCTAGTATCTCTTTCCTACCAATAAATACTTAATTTATATTGGTGCTCGTATTAAAAAATTATACAGTCATCGCTTCATATATATATTTTTTTTTTTTCCTCCCCCAAAATATAACAGCTTATAAAGTTTATTTTATGTTCACCTAATTACTGATTCCAATAACATAACTGGATTTGGTATTAGCAAGTGCCTGTTTATTTAATAAATTTCCACTTTATTTAGACTGCTTGTCATTTAATTTTAGTTAGAAATTTTGTTTTGCCTAAAATATAAAAGTAAAGGAAATTTAAGGAGTTCAGCTATTCCTATTTATTTAATGAAAGTAATATATCATAAAAAGTATATTAGATTAAAAAAAAAAAAATTCAATGTGCACAGTGAGCCACTCCAGATTGTGCCATCAACATCATGTAAATCACAGATGTAGACCTTTCGATCTGTTCCAGTCTCTTTTATTAACTGAATAACTATTTTTGCGGTCTGTTTGCTCTTCTCTTTCTTTTACTTTATAAGTAAAAATTTATGATATCAGATACAGTTGACTCCTACTATAGCAGACACCACTGTAACAAAATGTCCACTACAACCATTTCTGTGGTTTCTGTGAGAGTCAACAGTATCTGTCATCTGGTTTACGTGTTCTATCCAGTTCTTTATATTGTTATTTATTTTTTCCCTTTGTTAACTGTACTTTTAAGTATTTTTATTTTAATCTATCTCCATTTTTTTTTTGATCAAATAATGTATACTTATAACTTTCATAAATTTTCTAAAATTTTACTTCTTTTTTTTTATTCTTTGTTTATCTGATTATGTTAATGTCCATAAACAATAAGATGGGTGTTGATTTTGTTCTCCAGATAATAGTTGAAATTATTTTTTAATAATTTTTTTTCTATAATTTAGTTTCATAATTTAAATAAAAATATTTCATGCAGTTCTTGAACTTTAAAACTGGTTATTGCTAGCAATTTTATATAAATATTAAATTTAATAATTTCCAAATGTTGCATATCATATATGGACTTGTACACAGAGCATGATTTGCATGCTTCCTAATTTTTTTTTTTCTATTTTCTTGATCCTACTTTCTTATTTTTTTAAAATTATTATTCTTGATAATAAAATTATTATTATTATTAAGCAGTAAAATGTTTAGAATAACATCGACAGATTAATTAGAAATAATGAAATGGACATATTGTTTTTATGTTGATTTTTAGTTTTAGAAATATCAGTAGTCATACTATATAAAAAAAAATGAAGAATGACAAAAAATGGTCACTTAAGACTTATTAGTATTTATAGTTAAGTATTAATGAAAATAGCGTTAATTTATTAACGCTATTTTTATTAATACCATTTATAACTTACAAAACCAGACTTCCCATATTTGTAAAATAATCAAAGATTATAATCAGCCTAATATAATGTAATATAAATATTTATATATTAAACCTTTTGCAGTGTTTTTTGCTATTAAATAAAAATTTCAATCTCTGTTTCATAGCAAAATATACTGCAAAAGGTTTAGTATATAAATATTTATATTACATTATATTAGGCTTATTCTGAGTGATGCAAATATTCCTTGTTCCTTGCCTAGCATAATAAAGTTTTCATATAATGCTACTATACAACAGAACATAATATTTGACATTGCATTCTTCATTATGATATTCGTTATTGATCCACAAATTGTGCATTTGTCTCTAATGTACAATTTAGCCTATTCTTATGTGGAAATTACTTCAAGCTACATTATACATGCAAGTCTTACAGTATTAATTTTTGTATTTTAGTTTATTTCTTTGTTGCTGTAAAAATTTTAACAGTAATATTTGCAATTTCAGCAATTTTATTCATATTTAGAATACTTCAAAGCAGAGTTTACCAGTACTGTACTTATTATTTTATAATAATTTATGACATGAAGTGAATATTGACAATTAGTGAACTTTGATTAACATGGATATTCTTTGCTTAACATTGTAACACTAATGCTTTCCATACAATAGGGAACATAATGTTTAATGTCATCACAACTGTGTGTGAGAACTAATATAATTAGTTATGTTTATTTTCTGAACAGAAGATGCAACATTCATAAATCTCTCAAACTATTCACACAACATGACAGCAGAGTTTCACAACATAGTAGATAATAAACATTGAAAGAATTCTAAATGCAAATTGCATGGTAACGTAGAGAAAATCCATATGGAGAGGAATTTTTCTTTATTTTCTAGAATTATTAAATTTAAACTCTCTGTATGCTGAATCTAAAAGATGCTGTGGTAGTAATAAAAATAAAGTAAAAGTCACAGTAGTCTTTAGAATGCATTTTCTTTTTTTCTATAGATTCCTTTCTCTCCTACTTTTTTTTTTTCACTCCCAAAAAATTTATTATTTTTGATATAAAATGAAATATGGAATAGTGCTATAGATTATAGCACTATTTCATATCTTTTCAACCTTTCAAAATTTAGCCATTATATGATATTTTTTAAAATTGTGTGTGTGTGGGGGGGGTAGACCCAAAGGCAATGCTGCAACCTTTATCATATATTTGTCTCTTTTCCCTCCCCTTTTCTTCTCTTGAAAATGAGGTGTTTGAACATATGTGGCAATACTTAGTAGGATTTTTTCCTTTTTTAGTGTGGAAAGAACCATGGTTGGGAAGTGTCTTCCTTTCAGTTCTTAGAATGATTCACATCCCATTTTAGTGGATGCTCTCAGTGTATGAAAGTTTTATGAGACTTTCTTATTTCTTATGAGAATCAATTGAAAATTTGCAAATATTATGCTTTCTTTTGTTTTTACGTTGTACAGTGTCTGAAAATTTGGAACTGTCATGTGCAGAGAGTGAAAACAGGTCTTTCTGTATCACATTGAGGCCTTACACAAACATTCAGCAGAACTACTCATCATGTCTGACCTATTAACTGCCCTTGTTGTTCTCTTTGTATTCAGTTTCATAATAGGGCTTCATTATTAGCTGATTGGCTTATTTCTGTTTTTGCCTATTGGCCTATTTTTATTGCTTGTAGTCAGCATACATTCTTTCCATCTTTGGAAAGATACAGGCCACATATGTGACATATCAGCCAAGAGATTTCTTCTGCTATATGCAAAAGCACATATATATTTTCCTCTGGATAGCAGGTGAAGACAGTGATGTGCTAGAGTTTAACTGAGTTATATTCATAATAGATGTCAATACATGCCTGCAAAATTCAAACATGTTTAAAAGTTGTTTTGGCAGAGATTTTTTAAATGCAAAAGAAGCCTTGAGATTACTTGAGCTCAGCAAGGAGACCATTTTTAAACTGCTCCAGATAACTCAAACTTAGCAGTGGGAAGATTAATAAGATCAAGATTTCATATATGTTTCACTGTGTGAAAAAATTATCATTAAAGTCTCACAGATAACATTAATTTGTCAAAATATTTTTATTATTATTTTGTGACACTTCCAGGAAGTCCAAAGGCTCATCGAGGGAGAGTGCGCCAACAGCGTCGAATGATTGATACCCTTCCAACTACTAACTGCGCTTAAACTGCTTAACTTTTTGCGTGAGCCATTAGTAGCAGAGGCTCTACCAATCGACCAACCTTTGTACATAATTTTTTTTTTTTTGCTTTCTTTTTTTGAAAGATAACTCTCTAAAAACAAAGCTATAGAACCATGCTTTGGAAAATATACCCATTTGATAATGGTCTGCATTATTTTCCCTATGGCATTACTTCTAAATTAATTTGTTCCTGTAGTTTAAAGATAGCATTGAAGATCTTGTGAAAGTCTTATCAAAACTCATAGCTTTCAGTCTTGTAAATTTGACAAGGAACTAGTAATTTATAGTAAATAAGTAGTTTGTGTGTGTATGTGTCATACAGAAAGCAAATATTGTATTATCTCAGTAAATTAAAATTATCTGCAAAGAATAAACATATGAACCACAGAAATATGAATACTTAAAATTAAAACGAAACTGACAACCATGGAGGGAAAATAGTGTGCAGTGTATGTGCATTATGTTTGTGTTGTGCATTTTATAAATTAGTTATGAAAATCAAGTACAAATTAAAAAAAAAAAAGATAGGTGAGATTACATCACTGACAGCTTGTCATACTTCTGGAATTCAAAGCTCATTTTGATAATTGAAATGAAACATTTATTAGCTAAATAGATAGATAATAAGAGTCAGTTTTCTGTGACTGGGAGTATACAAATAATTTTATGGGCATATTTTCTTCAGGCAAAATCTAGCCCAGATTATTAAGCTCCAAGAATTTGTGTGTGTGTGTGTGTGTGTGTGTGTGTCTTTAATTTTTAGTTTAGTCAAAGTTTTAGTTGATCTCTATTATTGTCTTGTTTCATCAAAACTGCTATATCAGAATTAAGTGGAATAAAACTGCAGCAGTAAGTTCTCTAATGGAATATACAAAGTTGTATTGCACCTGTTGATCATCGCATATTATATGAAGTAATTCATCACAAATATTATTATTATCATTATTGACATCCAAGGAGACAAGACTCGTTGCAGGTGGTTCATCTTAAACAAAGTCTATCATACCACTCCTTAAACCCATTCACCACCCTATCATTTCATTTATATGGAAATGAAAGAAATAAAATTATTTTCTTCCACTGAAATTTTATTTTCAGTGGAAGAAACTAATTTGAAAAGAAAAAATGTATATTAGATACTTCTTCTCTGTAATTATTTATGAGATTTTTTGATGCTCTTATTTTAATTAAATTTATCACCTTTCCAGAGAAAAATCTTGTAGCTTAGAAAATTAAATGAAAAATGACATGTGCAATAATTACTAAAAATAGTTATGAGTTGAGTAAGACAAAATGCTTTCTTTCCTCTTAAAAAATAGCAAGCTTCCCTTTTCTTCTCTTAAAAAAACTGTTTTTTTTTAAGAGAAGAAAATGTAACTTTTATTCAGTTTGACTAGAATTTCCACTATTCTATCATTCTGCTTTTCTTTTATCAGCAGTAAGACCTCAGTGTGTGTGTGTGTGTGGTTTTCTTTTTGATATTTTAAAATTAGCTCTACTGATAATATTAACTATAGTAATTCCATATCAAACATCACTTATTTGCACTTTATAAAATATGTAAGCTAATTCATGATATTAATTACACAACTGATGCTGTTTTTCATTTATAAATAATGTGAAAAGCAAGTCATTATGCAGTTTTGAAAACATTTTCAGTTTTAATCTGATGGTAACAATTGTTCTTTAACATGTGCACATGATATTTTTGATAACAATAAGAATTATTATACCAGTTGATTTACCAATTATTATACCAGGTAGTTTTATATGTTAAGTGATTAGTTGATTGACTGATAGCTCCATTTTTAATAGCTTTCATTTATTCTTGTTATAATGACCTTATTTTCCTTGTTTGACAATTTGTAAATATATAAATGATTAAAGCAAATAATAGAAAGGGAAGAAGCTATTCATACACCACTGTGATATTTATTGAGAATGTTTCCTATATCTATATTTATAAAAATAATTTATCTTTTTCTTTCTTTATCGTAGTTTTTTAGAATGTGAATTTTGAAAAATGGTGCTATTATATTTTATCCATTTTTGTCTTGTTGGATAACTTTCTTTGATGTGAAAGTTTCTTATTTATAGGTTTTTGCCCTTCCTAGAGTTAAATGAATACACTTTATTTCTTAGATCCACATCAATTATCCATCATAAAGCACAGGACCACTGTACTTTATTTTAGAATATGATAATTCACTTTTCTGGGTGATAAGTATATTTTATCTAGCAGCCTGTGATAGTTGAGATCAGACATCATATAGGATTGAATTCTGTTGATTTATACGTATGATTTGATTAAATATAAATTTCAAATTAATATAATTCAAATAATTATATTAATATATTTTATATTAATAAATAAACATAAACACAATAATTTTGTTCATATTTATATGGACATTCACAAACTTTATGTCAATGCATGCAATTTGTTTTTGTTTTTTTTTTGCCTGTAAGACATCTGACTTCCCCACTGTTCAGATAGTAATGTCTCAACCAAAATTCCTTCATTGGCCACCTATACAATTATCTATCATAAAGTAGCCAATTATCTTTCACCAACAATCACATACTTAGTAGTTAAATTATCAAAATTATTTTTTTTATCAAAATAACTTTTGATAAAAAAGTGAATCAAGTTTTATTAATCATACCTTTAAATAACTATATACTTGATGTGTTTTTTTAATTTTTACCCCATAGAGGTACTGATAATAGCATGAAATCCAGTTGTATTGAAAACAGTTATTTCCCTTGATGCCATAAGGTTTTATTTTGTTAGTTTTCACCAGAGTCACCGTGTATATTGTTTTTTTTTTTTTTTTTTTTTTTTTTTTATACTTGATTAACTATTGATATTTGTTCTGTTTATGAAAAATAGTAATTTTTCAAAAATGAACTATATTGTATAAATTGCATGTTAAGTACTGTAATATTCATTAATGCCAGCACACTGAGCTCCAAAGATATGTGAATGAATTTATGCAGAAATTTTATTTTGTTGGTGCAAATATTTCTTTAATTTGTGATATCCATATATATACTGTGGTGTCACTTATCTAATAATAGCCGTACTGTGCAGTTTCATTGAGGCTATGCCTGCAGAGTAAATCAATAAAAGATACATATATTGACATAACTATGTTTTGAATTGAGTACTTTTAACTAGCGATCACACCGGTTATTCAAACTTATTAAAATTATTACACTCCTTCAGATATCAGTCCTTTCTTGCAATTAACCTTGCATAGTTTGACTTGTAACCTTCACTATATAAGGTTACTTGATGAAGATTAAAAATATTTTGAAATTTTTTGAATGCTATTCATGATGAAATCTCACTTCACCTGCCATAGAACTGAATTATTCTGTTTATAATTGGCAGTTTTAATTCAGAAGGTTGACAACTGAGAAAACATCATTTTTTCATTTTAAATAATCGGTACTTAATCTTGAATTATGAGTGTATTTTTGTCAATGTCATCCATATAAAGGTTGTAAGCTCACAACACTGAGCATGGATAGACTGAAGGTTAGTTATCCAGGAGCCCTATTCGAAAGATTTTTAGATGTGGTAAGATATGCCAAATACAATAAGTAGAATAATACTGACTATTCCAGAGAAGTAAATTTTAATTCCTTGGGATTCAGATTCAAAGTAAGTTGTCGTATTGGGTAATAATCAAATAAAACATCAAAGTTAGACCAACAAAAAGTATGTACTGACCACTAATAGCATTAATCACAGTAATATAAGAAGTTAATATTTTATATTTTTATAATCTTCACATTTTTTAATTTTATATTAAATAATTCCAGAAAACTGAAATGTCAGAGATTTACTTTATGTTCTTATCCATTGCACAACATGAAAAAGTTGTGTAACAATTTTTTTAAAAAAAATCATACCAATTGTGTATTTTTATTAGATTTTGTAAAATAATGCTGTTTAAGTGTAACCATGCAGTTTATCTTTTAGGGCAATGAATTTGCTTTTGTTATCACAAATATAAAAATTCCTGTTAAAAAAAAGGGATAAATTATATTAATTTAATGAGGAAATGTTTTATATTTAAATAAAAGTGATTTAATGAATTATGACTTTTTTTGTTTTATTGATGGTGATTTTAAGCCTTGACTCTTTCAAAAGGCCCTGAATTTTTTAATGACCAGTATTAGAAACATTTTGTTAGAAGAGAAATGTATTGTGTATTGATAAAGATATCGTCTGACATATCTATTTGTAACTAATCAAATGAATTTGCATTATTGCATGTTATTCATTAGTTGTACTTTGGAACTGTTGAGTACTACAAAATAGAGAATGCAAATCTGCCCAGTGTTTATCATCATGCTCACATATACATCAGATTGGACAAATCTGGTGTTATCTTAGCCATGCAAAATATGCCTGTTTGATGGCATTAAAACGGCAGTGTTTCATCTAATTTTATAATGTACAATAAGTTCTTAATTGCTTGCATTGTTTAAGACAAAATGAAACCAATAATGATGTTTTTACATTTTGTAATTTGCATTGACTTCATCACAATCATGATGAACTGTACTGAAAATGCTCAGAAATTGTAGATATATATGCAAATGGAATTTTTATGGCATACAGCAGTTATGTTTGGGATTGGTTTGCCTATGCTGGTATCAGTTATTTATTTCTTCAAAGTGCTGTTTGACCTCTTTAATGTGTTTGTATAATAAGGTTGTACAGATGTGTATAAATTAACATTTACATACCTGGGAGATGTGAATTTCCTGCTGTTTGATAGACACCAGTGGTGGCTGTAGCTTCCCCTCCCTCCCCAATAGTGGCAGCAATACAGTGGCATTTGCCACAACACAGCCTAGTATGCTTGCATTGGTTATCTTTCCAGGTAACTAAGAGCAGTATTCATATACTTCTGTTTTTAGTGTTTAGGCTGGCTAGTCACTGAGTTTTTTGGAAGTTTCTGTTCTTATTCTTTCAGATAGACTCTTCCTGGTGTTGTGCATTGTTTTTCAAACCCAGAAACGTACACTGTATTGTGGTATTGTTCTAATACCACAGCTATGTACAGGAATTATGTGATGAACTGTCACCACTATTATTATTAATTTTTTTTTTGTAACCCTTTTTTTTTTTTTTTTTGCAAGATATCCTAGTTGCTGCAAAAAGTGGAAACAGCAGCAGCTTAAAATGGGTCAGTGGTTCATTTATTTTTCTGTGTACATTACGCAAAAATTGAAGCAGTGTCCTTGTTATAAAAACCCTTTGAATATCTAATAAAGATTAATTTTTAAGAATTTTTAAGTGCTCTGAGTGGTAAACTTAACAAGCATAACACAATATTTTACAGAGTATAAACTACATAAATATTATAATTCTTCTACTCGTTTTGCTAGTGTTATGATCTACAGGTGTAAGCAATTTCTTCTGGAACAAAATGTGAAAATTACTAGATTTAGATGAAGCTACCACAAATACAACAACAACAACAACAACAAACAAAACAAATCAGTTTCAATACTAAGAGAAAACCAGTTTCTCTTCATTTGGGGTGTTAAATTCAAGGCATTGAAACATCATGCCTATGTGCCGTCAACTGCAAGCCTATAATAAATTTAGTTTAATCCTTTATCCCAGTGAGAGCAAACAAAGTTTGCCCCTGAAAATATCTTCAGGACTGAATATAGTGTTGTACTATCTTACCTGGGTAAGTAGTACAACACCAGGCAACTCATAGCAAAGGTGGAGCAAGCTACCAACACTCCTATCCCAGTATCTCCCATAATGCAAAACACATCTCCTTGTGGATATGTATACTGTTATGCATTAAGGGATTGGCCACTACCCAGACTAGTTTCGACCTTTATTGAGGTCTCTTCAGTGAGAGCCAGGCCCAGAGTTGGAGATACCAGGCAGAAGCAGTAGCAAGGTCATCTTTACCTATAGGAGTTGCCAAAAGGTTTGCCACCTTTTTTTATTAAATTACTCTGGATTTAGAGAAAGATGTTGAAAGTTTATTTTTCACTAGGTTAGACTATAATAAATTTAGTTTAATCCTTTATCCCAGTGAGAGCAACTCCTATAGGTAAAGATGACTTTGCTTCTGCCTGGTATCTCCAACTCTGGGCCTGGCTCCCACCGAAGAGACCTCAATAAAGGTCGAAACTAGTCTGGGTAGTGGCCAATCATTTAATGCATAACAGTATACATATCCACAAGCAGATGTGTTTTGCAATATGGGAGATACTGGGATAGGAGTGTTGGTATCTTGCTCCACCTTTGCTACAAGTTGCCTGGTGTTGTACTACTTACCCAGGTAAGATAGTACAACACTATATTCAGTCCTGAAGATATTTTCAGGTGCAAACTTTGTTTGCTCTCACTGGGATAAAGGATTAAATTAAATTTATTATAGTCTAACCTAGTGAAAAATAAACTTTCAATTGCAAGCCTAGTTGATTTGGTGAATGTAATATGTTTCTAACCTTTTTGTTGAAACTTCAACTTCTTTGAATTCTTCTGCATTGGCTGTATAAAATATAGGACATTTGTGTCTTGTTCCATATAATGTTTTCTTTTATATATTTGGTTTAATCCTTTATCCAAGTGTAAGCAAACAAAGTTTGTGCTTGAAGTATTTTCAGGACTGGGAATACTTCAGGTGCAAACTTTGTTTACTTACACTTGGATAAAGGATTAAACCAAATATATAATTGGTAGCATTGCCAAGTGAAAAAAACTTCTATCAACTATCTCTAATCCAGAGAACTTTAATAATAAGGTGTTGACACCTTTTGGCAACTGGTATATGGTGATATGACTTTTGCGTTACTTCCACCTTAGTATCACCACCTCTGGGTCTGACTCCCACTGATGAGATCTCAATAAAGGTCGAAACCAGTCTGGGTAGTGGTCCTTCCCTTAATGCATAGCATTATACATGTCCACAGGAGATGTGCTTTTCATTATGGGAGATACTAAGGCAAGTGATCAGAACTTATTCCACCTTTACCATGCGTTGTCCCAGTCCTGAAAATACTTGAGGCGCAAACTTTGTTTGCTTACACTGGGATAAAGGATTAAACCAAATATAGGGATCCCAGATACACTGGAAAAAAATACGGGACACATGACTGAGGGTGAAGTTTAGTATTGCCATCCATCACATATGCCAGTCTTACAAAATGATTCTAACTTTCCAAGTGTGTGTGTGTGTGTGGTAAGATTTACTATGCACACACACTTTACTAAGTATAAGTAAAAAAATAGTAAATCCAGTCAGTAGGCTTCATATTTTCATTAAGCCACTTTAAGTTGCCAACCGCTGACAAGGCTATGACTTTATCTTTAATCTTCCAGATTTTAACAAGTTCCATATGTAATCCTTAAGTCGTTCTGCGCTTTCACTAGGAAGGTCTGTAAATTCTAGAATCATGGTTTTAACATAGGCTGACCATACGTACTGTTTTGAACGGGACAGTACCATTTTTTTTTTTTTTTCATATTTCCCGGACGTCCCGTCGTTTTAATAAAAATGTCGATTTTGTCCAGTTTTTAATAAAATTATAAATATACTTTAATATTGGTCGATCATAAATTATTATTCATAACCTATAATCGTATATTAATATCATGGATACAGTAATTTGTATAACCATGGAGTCGCGTTGTTCGATACTAAATATCGATATCTGCAGTGATTTATTTAGAGAAAATAATAAATACGTTTTGACAACACGCGTCTCAGACGAGGCGTATGTTCTGCGGTAGCGTTAGTTTTGTCTATATGCTAACCGGTGGCTTTGTTATTCAATGCAGGTGGTTTAAATTTCATAATTTTTTAAGTTTTATTTTTTAACGCTTTAAGTCTATCCTTGCAATGTCAAAGAGGCGAAACTGCAGTTTTAATGACGATCTCCAGAAAGAATTCAAATTTATTAAAGTGGACAAGCTGTGTAGTGATGGAACAAAAGTGTTATGCTAACATTGTAATGTCCAAAGTTTATTTTTCACTTGGTTAGAGTATAATAAATTTAGTTTAATCCTTTATCCAAGTGTGAGCAAACAAAGTTTGCGCCTGAAAGTATCTTCAGGACTGGGGTAAAGTGGTACAACACCAGGGCACTCCTTGCAAAGGTGGATGGGAGATACTGAGATAGGAGTGTTGGTAGCTTGCTCCACCTTTGCAAGGAGTGCCCTGGTGTTGTACCACTTTACCCCAGTCCTGAAGATACTTTCAGGCGCAAACTTTGTTTGCTCACACTTGGATAAAGGATTAAACTAAATTTATTATACTCTAACCAAGTGAAAAATAAACTTTCAACATCTTTCTCTAAATCCAGAGTAATTTATTAAAAAAGGGTGGCACACCATTTGGCAACTCCTATAGGTAGAGATGACCTGCTAATGCTTCTGCCTGGTATCTCCTGCTAATGCTTCTGCCTGGTATCTCCAAGGTGGTGGGGTTGAGGAATGGATCAATCGATCGTGAGATGCGGTGATTGATTTATTCAATCCAATACTCTTGGAGGGTAATGGATGGCAATGCTGTAGCCAATGAAGTTCTAACTGAGGCTCGGTTATTGCTGTTACCCTCCTGCCATGATCAGAGCTTTAATAGCTCAATAACACCTTATTCCTACACTGTCCTCTACAGATAACGGGGAAGATGAAAAGCATTCTTGCTTCGCCCCTTTAAGCCAGTCCTTATAAGGACTATAAGGACTGGTATCTCCACTTGGGCCTGGCTCCCACTGAAGAGACCTCAATAAAGGACGAAACTAGTCTGGGTTGTGGCCCTTCCCTTAATGCATAACAGTAGACATATCTGCAAGGAGATGTTTTGCATTATGGGAGATACTGAGATAGGAGTGTTGGTAACTTGCTCCACCTTTGCAAGGAGTGCCCTGGTGTTGTACCACTTTACCCCAGTCCTGAAGATACTTTCAGGCACAAACTTTGTTTGCTCACACTTGGATAAAGGATTAAACTAAATTTATTATATTGTAATGTCCATTTTTTCCGTTGCTCATGGAGGTAGATGCGACATCTACATAGCCAGAAACATAAGATGCTGAAAAGACTGGCTTCAGTTAAAAATATTAGCTCGTTTATGGTGAAATTTGATGGTGATAGCGAAAGTGAAGCTCTTGTTGCTTATCATACTATGGGTCACAGCCAAAGTTTTCGCGCAAATGACTGCTTGTCGAACATTGATCAATAAAAGTTGTGAACCAAAATTTTCTTTAGCGTGTACCAAATCAGAAGCAATAATTACCAGCGTTTTATCACTAGACATATTGGGCAAAGTAAAACGTTTTTGAATCGTCTTACTTTTTCATGAATACAGAATATTACATAACCCCCGTTCCGTTTTTGCCATCCCAATGTTCCGTTTTTGTCTCAAGGAAATATAGCAGCTTATTTTAACACCTTTTTCTGGAACGAAATATCGAACTATCAATGGCACTAATTTTGAAGCACCATGGTTTGAAGTTTCAATCAGGATAGATATATAATTTGCTTTCTCCATTTTCAGTTTGAATTGCTTGATTGCAAATGGAGCCAAAACATTGACAATTAACGCATGTGTTTTTGTTTGCTCACACGTAAAATTTTCTATCATATAACTTGCGTATTATTTTAGATGTACAATCCATTGATCGAAAACTGGTTGTGAAAACGGTATCCGTAGAGTTCATCGAAAAACAGTTTATCGAATGACAATTCATCGAACAACAATTCATCGAAAAAGCAATTCACCGAATAAACAATTCATCGAAAATCAGTTTATCGAACAACAATTAATCGAAAGACAATTCCCCGAAAAAGCAATTCACCGAAAAGACAATTCATCGAAACGCAATTGATCGAAAAACAACAATTCATCGAAAAATCACAATTAATCGAAAATACAGTTCACCGAAAGATGAATTATAAGGCGTGTGGGGGCGAAGATGTGTGTGCAATTTTTTTTTTTTTTTTGTTTGTTTTGGATTATATTGAGAGATATATATCTTTTTATTATCCTACTATTTATAACTACTATTTATCCTACTTCGGAAAGCGATTTTTTGGCGGGGCATACTGGTTGCAGTGAATGATAGCCACTGAGGCGGGTATAGTTGAGATGTTAAAAGAACATTTCATAAAGGGATTTCATCCTCGTGAAATTTTTTAGCTCATATTCTAACTGTTGATGAAACATGGCTTCGTCACCATGACCCAGAGAACAAACAACAGTCAATGGAGTGGAGACACAGAGGTTCTCCGTGGCCGAAGAAGTTTCGGACAAAATTATAGTCAGCAGGGAAAGTTCTTGCCATTGTCTTTTAGGATATGGATGGTGTAATCCTTACCTTACCTCAAGAAAGGTGAAACTGTTACAGCAGCTCTGAAGGAATTGAAGGAGGTACTGAAGGAAAATCGGTTCGAGAAACTAAGCAGAGGCGTGTTGCTTTTGCAGGACAATGCACCTGCTTATGAAATCCAACAGACAATATACAACTTGGGATTTCAATATCTACCTCAAACACTATATTCACCAGGACTGGCCACAGGGCCAACCCTAGAAATTTTGTCGCCACGTGCAGTAGCATATTTTTCCGCCCCTTCCCCTTAAAAAAAAACTCTTTTAATGACGTCTTAAAAGCCATGATATTAATCTAGGCTTCAACTTCTCTGATCATAAATTCTAAATAGCAGCATTAGCTAATAAAAATTCATACGTTAATAAAAAAGGATCATAAACTATATTTTTTACAGAGAGAGAGAGAGAGAGATTTCCTCTTAATGTGCAGTATAATAAAATGATTCGAAAACGTGTTATTGTACTTCGGGATCTTTTAATTTTTAAAGAGGGGGGGGCACAAAAATTTTGCACTCGGGCGGCGCAAACCCACGGAACGGCCTGAAGATCAGTCACTATGAGTTGTGTAGATTTTAGTTAATTGTTAAGAAAAGTTAATTGCTCTCCACAAGTTTACTTGTGGCACCAAATAATGAATGAATGATTCCAGGGAAAAAAAAGTTTCTTTTCCAGGCATTAAAAAATACACAGCCTACATATTTACAAATGAATTGTAAGAATAAATTGCCGGTAGACAGTGTCATTTCCTGATCATGTTATCAGGAAATGAAAGTCTATGCTAAGAAAGAAGATATATACTGTATATATATATTTATTCAAGATACCAAGTAATTTTATATTAACTTAGTTTTAATCCTATTTCCCAAGTAAGCAAACAGACAAGAAAGTCAAGTTTGCGCCTGTAAGTAGTGCAAGTCCAAGGTAACTCTTGGTAGTGCCAGTCGAGGCAACTCGTGGTAAAGGTGGATAAAGTTCTGATCACTTTTCTTGGTATACTTTATTAGTATATTACTTTTTATTAGTTATTATTTAGTTATATATTATTATATGTATTACATATATATATATATATATATATATATATATATAGTTTTCAAAATTCATTTTTACTCGGTTGGAATATTATAAAAAAGGTTTAATGACTATTACCGAGAGAAAAGATGACAAGATATATTTCCCCCCCCACCCCCCCCCCCCCCCACCCCCCCCCCCCCCCACCCCCCCCCCCCCCCACCCCCCCCCCCCCCCACCCCCCCCCCCCCCCACCCCCCCCCCCCCCCACCCCCCCCCCCCCCCACCCCCCCCCCCCCCCACCCCCCCCCCCCCCCACCCCCCCCCCCCCCCACCCCCCCCCCCCCCCACCCCCCCCCCCCCCCACCCCCCCCCCCCCCCACCCCCCCCCCCCCCCACCCCCCCCCCCCCCCACCCCCCCCCCCCCCCACCCCCCCCCCCCCCCACCCCCCCCCCCCCCCACCCCCCCCCCCCCCCACCCCCCCCCCCCCCCACCCCCCCCCCCCCCCACCCCCCCCCCCCCCCACCCCCCCCCCCCCCCACCCCCCCCCCCCCCCACCCCCCCCCCCCCCCACCCCCCCCCCCCCCCACCCCCCCCCCCCCCCACCCCCCCCCCCCCCCACCCCCCCCCCCCCCCACCCCCCCCCCCCCCCACCCCCCCCCCATGAGATCCCTAACCAAATATATAATTGGTAGCATAGCCGAGTGAAAAATCTTCCATCAATATTTTCTTTTCTTTTGGACGTGAATATCCAACAAGTCTGACTAACATAATAATACCACATGCACAGTATATCTTGTATACTCCTAGTTTTCTGAAGGGCAAGTCTGAGAGTTTTAGCATTCTGATAATAGATGTAATATTGCATAAGGAACTGAACATTTCACAATTTTTTTTTTTTATAAATTTTACTCTGATGCTTTCTGAGAAGAACCTGAATCAGCAAATGCAACAAATGCCCCAAATTAATAATGAACAATTAACACTTTCATTGCCAAGCTGAAAATTGGAATTTCGTGCGGTGGCCAAATTTAAAAATTTTTTTTTTATTTAGTTAGCGACGTCCACGCGATAACGCGTGATCGGCCGTTTGGTGAGAACTCGCATCGCGCGATATCACGTGATTGGCAATGAACGTGTTAATCACCTCTCATCTCCTGTTAGATAATTCAACAAAGCAGAACCAACCAACACATTCTCATACCTACCTACCATGATGCAACCTTCTGTGCAATTACTGACTCATCTCTCAATACCTTCAGTTCTCTTGACATCCACTAAAAGTCTTCAAGCATAAACTCAAGTTCTACTAGTGAAGCTTCCATTTACTGAAACTCAATTTCCAAACTGCACAATTTTTTTTTTTTTAATGTGATTCCCATCCAACAAAGGCTGTAAGATGGGGGCCAAATATATATTTAAATCTGGAATCCTGCTATAGAGACCAGACATGGAACTCCAGTATTTTCAAGCCTCAGATAGTGGAGAGGTGACATTGACCAGACAGTGAAATTCATCTTCCATCTAAAAAGTTGTCTTCTCAATATAGTTATTTGAACTTGAATTCCCATTTGCCCAACTACCTGTATTCATTAACCTTTTCTAAAACCTGCGCACTTAACTACTTTCTCCATCTAATACTCCTCTGAAATCACATACTTAAATTTGCATGCATCAAATTTTAAATACAACTCACTTGTCCACTGTTTCAATTTTTTTTTTTTTCAAAAATATAATAACGGAATAACTCACGTAAAATATTATTTAGTAGTATAATTTTCGCCTGTGTATTGCAGGCATCTTCAGTACATTTATTCAGTACATTTATAAAGCTAATTGAACAATAACTGACGATTCCAAAGGGCGCCACCTAAGTAGCTAATGTAAGATAACTAAAAAGGTCAATAAATATCCTAACTAATATCAGGTGATCCAAAAGTAACAGAAAAATTAATAATTCGGAAAGTATAGACAGTAGAACGATACGGTTTTCACAGAAAGACATGGAATTTTTTTAATAACGAAAAATTTTATTACCAGAATAGTTACATTTTCCACCGACAGTTGGCGCTTCAGTTGTGTCAGTAGTTTGTACAGTGGCGCAGAACAGTTCGCAACGCAGCTAGGATTACAAATGTTCAATGTGATGGCCGTCATTCATGAGAATGGACGTTAGACGTGGCACGACACCCTACACAGCATCGAAGAGGGCTTTAGCTGTAATTCCTGTCACATGATGGCGAATAGCTACTTTCAACATGGCCAATGACATTTGCTGACCTCTGTACACCTGTGACTTCAAGTAGCCTCATAATCAAAAGTCACAAGGTGTAAGGTCTGGAGATCTTGGTGGCCATTCATGTGGGAAAGAGCGACCGAGGACAATGTCATCACCAAATGTCGATCACAGCAGGTTCTGGACAGGACATGTGATGTGCATAGGTGCTCCATCCTGCATGAATATTACACTATGGAGCGCTTGCCTCTCTTGCAAGGAGGGAATGATGCAGTCTTTTAAAAGCGCTGCATAACGCTTGCCTGTGACAGAAACAGTGCAAAATGTACCGCTGTGGACTTCCTCAAAGAAAAAGGGACTTATAATTAATGACAGCAGTGAACCCACACCATGCTGTTACCTTTGGCTGATGCAAAGCGGTTTCCACAATCGCAAGTGACCTGTTAATCCTAATATATCTATCATCAAAGGCAATATGTCATCCATTATCTGTGACCAAATCATTTAACCTGACAAATTCCTCCATCTGTATTACTTCATTACGTGAGTAGATCTTGTCTCTCAGTTTCCTCTTCTTACATTAGTTTTCACATATTCATTTTGTTCCTGGAAACTGGTTTTTTTTCCCTGCAAACCTAGCGGAGAGCAAAGGCAATGTGCTGACCCCATAGCTTTAGCTGCTTCAGCAATAATTCCAACGAAACGAAACGTGTGCAGTAGCCATGGGTAAAAAAAATCAGCTAACGCCTTTTATTCCCTTTTAGGGAGTAGCGAGGCCTTTATACCCTATCTAACTTTTGGAGACTGAGTGGGCAGCTCAATCTCCACCGGTAGCCAATCAGAGATAGCTGGCCCATTTCTATCACTAATTATAGCAGCCACTAATGAAGGGGCTGACAAACAAGTGCTGCCATCTCTTGATACCTAACCCTAACAAGATATGCCACTGTCTGAAATAATGTGGGTACTACGGTCGATTTTCTTGAGTTTACAGGATGAAAAACCCGAGTTTCCTGGAAGAAAAACCCGCTTGCCCATGCTAGAGATCGACTAAGTCGGGAACCGGTCGAAGAAAGGCTTAGAAAAAGTTCCTCCAGTCGGCGACTAAACTTGAACTTAAGTCAAACTTCGAGCGACCAAGAGCAGAGGACGCAAGTGTCACTTCCACTACACAGGCCTCTGCGAATGCTTATTATATTCCTCTGCAGAATCTGAGAAGTTGATTATGCTAACTCCTTTCTATTATACTTCATTTTCACATACTGTATTATTAATCTTATTATTCCATTCCCAGATAGCTGTAATTCCAGTTTTGCTTTGCAATCTTCAACAATTCACTTAATGCTAGTTGATGCTGGCATCATGCTTGATTATTCTTTTATCAGATCTGCACTCTTTGGCAACTTTTCTTGCAACGTAGTTCTTTGAGAATTTCATTATTCCAACCAAACACCACTTTATTCCATTAAGTTATGCAAGACATTCTTCATTCTGCATTAAACAGCGTTTCTTACAGCTAATACTTCTCAATTCCTTTATCATATCCTAAAATTTAATAATAATAATAATAATAATAATAATAATAATAATAATAATAATAATAATAATAATAATAATAGGGTAACGCCTTTTCATTCCCTTATAGGGAGCAGGTGGGGTCTTGCTCTCTTGAAATTTCGCTCCCAATGCTTCCTAATTATCACCTCTATCCTTAGTCTTATTTCTCTTGCTAAGGTCAAATGATCATCATTATAATAAGGAGTTCTAGGCATGTTCTATCAGTAATTCCCCTCTAATAAAAATCCAAGAGCGTATTATTTTCTAGTAGATTCACACATCTATTACTTCAGCATGTCGCTTTTTCAAATTTTTCAACTCGAATTATCCAGTGTTTCATTTTGCCAGTTGATCTCTCTCGTATTAAATTCTTTGTTAATAGTACTTTGCTTTTCCTCTTTGCGTGGAAATTGAAGACTCAGGGGGGAAAAAAAATACAATTTTAACTTAGAAAAGAAGAATAAGAAAAGAGACGCAGCCATACGGAGAATGATTCCATTTGAAATGATGTCATTTAATTCCTATTAAACAAACAAACAAACAAAAAAGTACTGTACCATATAATAGACTTACTGCTTGTCAAAATGAACATACAGTATCGAACAAATTAATCCGAACAAGCCGAATTTTCGTCAAATTTTTGGTTTGGTTTTTATTTTAATTCACAATATTTCAGTTTACTATTTTCGATTTTGGTGTTAGTTCAATATTTTGATTGAGTTCTGCATGCTTTAACTGTCTATACGATGTTTATTAATAGTTATTGAGCGTTTTTAATAGTGTAAACAAGTTGACAATCGTAGTGTTTTATTTATTTTGCGTATCTATAAAATGGATACACCTCAGAAAGCGTTCAAAAATATGTATTCTTTCTCAGCACACATCTATGACTCAAAGACAAATTGCCAATGGTTTGGGTACTGTTAATGAGATTTTAAAGAGGTTATGGACAGGTACCTTTTCTCCTGAAGAAAAAGAAAATGTGGACGAAAAAGGAAAATTACACTTACTTAAGATCGTTTACTAATTAAGGAAAGCAAAACGAATCCAAGATTGTCTGCTGTAGACTTAAACAGAGACTTGGCAGCTAGTGGGATTAACGTTTCTGACATGACAATCCATCGAAGATTGTTGGAAGTAGGGAGGACTGCCCACAGATCAAAAAAGAAACAATTGTTGACGAATGCTATGCAGAAAAAGAAGCTCCATTGGGCAAATGTGTACAAAGATTGGACAGTTGAGAAGTGGAAGAAAGTCATGTTCTTAGATGAGAACCATTTCTTTGTCCAAGGAGAGCAAGTACCCAATGTTCACAAATCAGCGGCAGAAGACTTTTCTTACCCACCTTCAACAAGCTCCTAAACATCCAGTTAAAAAGATGGTCTGGGATTGTTTTACACATGACGGTCCAGGATCACTTATTTCTATTGATGGTATGAAGAAAAGTGACCAATACATAAAAATATTAGAGAAACGAGTGGTCGCACAGATCCAGAAAGACAAAGAACTCATCTTCAAATGGGATCTCGTATATGCCACACTTAAAAAAAAAAAAAAGTGAAAGAGTTCCTCAAAAATCACATCTTATTGCTTCAGTAGCCAGGTAAATCTCCTAACATTAACCCAATAGAAAATTTGCGGGCCACAGTGAAAAAGAAACTTGAAAAATTAAATTGTGATACAAATATGACTTTTAATACAATCCACTATAAGAGTATGGTTTCAAGATGCAAAAATAAGAAAAATGTGTTCTACATTGGGAGAGTCCATGCCTAAGCCAATTAATGAACTTATTCGGAACAGAGGAGCACATAAATTATTAGATAAAGTTGGAGTTTAATTTTTGTACTTATTTTCTTTCGAAATTAAAATTTTTTCTTTAAAATGTGAGTGATCGGATTAATTTGTTATCTACTATAAAAGTACAGGGGAAAAAATTATGAAATTAAGTGACGATGCAAAAACCAAACTGACATATTTTTGAAATTGTATATACAAGGCATTAAACGATTTTTCCTCCCTCTATAAACCAATGAGAACTAATTAAACTAAATTTCATTAGATTAAAATTTAATTAAAATTCAATTAGGATTAAACCATCCGTTATATTAAATCAAGACAAAAACTGATCTGTTATAATGTCGATGGTAGTTTTTAGTCCTAAAGAAATCCAATGACAAGCAGGAATTCAAACAATCAGTTTATATATCATAATCTTAAAAGTGGACAAATGAGAAAATGCGAAGACGTTGTGGGCAGCACACAGTTCGGATTCACTTGGTTGGGGGAAGGAGAGTTAATATGTATACAATTCCTGATAGATGTGAATCAGGAAGTATGTGCTTCATTGACTACCGAAGAAATTTCCATGCAATACGCCACGAAAACTTGATAGATACACTACAAAATATTAGCCTGAATGTAAAAGATAGGGTTAAGAAGAACATGTGTAAGAATTAAAAACCAAATATAAGAATAGATAGAACTCTCTCACATTGACAAAATCCTTGCCTCATTCACCTTTGAAATACAAACAGGAATGCGACAAGGATGTATACATTCAACGATGATGTTTACTGTTTATTCAGCATATATATTTTCTTGAGGGCTGTGAGAGAGAGAGAATTTGAATAAATATGGAATTGTAATTAGCAGTATCTGTCATGCTGATGATACACTGTGTAAACAAACGGAGGACTTGCAGATATTCGATTGTACAATAAAGGAAAGTGAAGTCACGTGACTTAGGATTATACCCGACAAAACGAAAATCATAATAGAAATGAAACATCAAATTCAGTCTGAATGCCAACTCTTGCAGCCTGGAAATGAATTTAAGACGGGAAATAGCAAAGCATTATGGTTAGTTGATACTACTACATTCAATACAAACAAATCCGCTAACGCCTTTTATTGCCCATAGGCAGTAGCGAGGCTATTTTAGTCCTATCTAATTTTTGGAGATTGAGGAAGAATCAAATTAGCCAATCGGAGATACCTAGTCCAAAACTATCACTAATTTTCAGTGTAAAAATAAACAGGAAAATAAACAAATGAAAGGAATCTTAAATTGGCAGCATTCGAATATGAATGCAGACTACCGAGAACAGTCATCGTGGGAAGTTTATATTATACTTGTTAGTAGAAATTATATTCTTGTTTTAATCAAATACTCAAGAGCTTACTCCTTAGGTATAAGATTACAACAATTGATTTTTATCTTAATAAAAAACATTATCATTAATGATTTTGCATTATAAGATACAAAGGCAGTTAATAGCCTCTAAATCAGTGGCGTAGCTGGAGCTTTTGCCTCCCGGGGCGGTTCCTGAGTTTGTTGCCCCTCTCAATACAAACGAAAAATACTGCAAAATATTAGTTAAAACGACGTATAGGGAAATAAATTAAAACACTATGCTTGTTTTTGAAGTAAAAGTTTAATTTCAACATTCTAAAATGTTATTTTTCTTGCTTTTCTGTTAGCAAAATCGTCGATTATATTGGCGAAGTCTATTTCATAGTAATGTAAGTAATTCTTAATCAATTTTATTTAGAAAAACTCTCACAACTAGAAACACTTACATCACTTGTGAGGAAAATTCGCAGTTGTATTATAATATTTGGAAATGAGTTCTCGATACTGTATTTTAGAATTAACTGCAAAAGTTCAAAAAGGTTCCAAGTGCCCCCCCCCCCGGGAGGCCCGCCCATCCGTCTCCCCTAGCTATGCCACTGCTCTAAATCAGTGATTCTCAACGTATGGGGCCACACTTTGAGGAGAGCGAAACAGTATCATTTGATAGAGTATGCACTGTAGTTGTTTAGTATAACTTTCTCCAAGCATACTTTCCACAATATCAATCGCAGCTGGCAGAGTTAGGTCTTCTCATAATGTGGCACTTTTTGCACCTTAGCTATTTTATATGCTAGATGCAAAATTTTTGAACAAATAACACACAGTGGTCTTTCTTCATCGTTTACTTCAGTCTTTGTAAAACCGAAATTTAAATATTCTGCTGCACACTTTCTTGATTTTGCTTGATTTTCATGATATTCTGTGAACCTGAATTTGGTTCACAGAATATTGGTGACGTCGACGCTCCCCAGTCGTCAGATGCCTGCTAACTCCAATTAAAAATTTATCCATTTTCTACACCAGAAAAGATTGTTTTTATACCGTGTAACACAGTCGTTGCGAATAGGAGTAAAATAATGCCGACCATCGACTTCCCACTGTTGCAGTGTTACTGCCCTCTTGCCATTTCAAGCTTATTTATACTCGCAGAAACATTTCCAGAACATTCGAAACTTCCCGTGATGAAATTGCGAATGTTTCCGAAAGGCCGATACGATTCAACGGTCTGTGCAGTGATGCTAGATCTATACAATTTTCGAAAGATTTGATGACATATTTAAATTTGTATGAATATTTAAAAATTTTAATTAATTCCTTTTTTTTTTTTTGGTTTGCTATCTTTTATGGGTTTTGTCAGCGTTTCAACACAAGAATTGCAGGGGGAAAGTGGGGGAGCCACAAAAACTAATATTAAAAAATGGGGCACACATTAAAAAAGGTTGAGAAACACTGGCGTAAGTACATCATATAAATGCCACTATCTTGTGATCCTAATACCTAACAACTGTATTGCATTGAAGACAATAGTGCTCTGTCGATTTTTTTCTGAGATGCAGGGTAGAAAACTCGAGTTCAAAGAAAGAATATCGACTAGCCTGCTGAACAGATTGACTAACAGCTATAACTGAAGAAAGACCCAGAATAAGTTCCTGTTGTTAGATTGTGATAGTGGATAATTAAGTATTCCTATCTTATCACAGTCTAACATGCTTTTCCAAACAAAAGAATGAGATAAATACAATAAGTTGCCTCTAAGTGTAGAATAAGTATTACGTATATATAAATCAAGTGTGTTCTGTTAAGAAAAGGTTAAATAAGTGTATATTTTGTGCCATTCGCGAACGTGATTAATTTAGTATTGAAAATGTAAAACATTACCAGAGCTTTAGAAATTAACCTGTGCAAAAGAATTATAAAATGTAAGCACAAATTCAACAGTTGGGGGGGGGGGAGTCAAGTTCAAAGGTCGTAACGCGATGGAGCGACTCGCACGTCCCCGTACGTGCAACAAGCAGGGCAGAACACGGCCGCCAAGACCGTAGCTGCCTATCGGGTTCCGTCCTCCGACATCGTGGCCGCTCGCTCCCCACGCTACCACACGGAAATCGAACACCAGGAAATCCAGGGAGAAAAAAGCCTTGTTTCAGGGTCGCATGACCCTTATATTTCCCTCCTATTTCTCGGCGTTTCTCGCCCCTTTCGGTGTCCAGCGAACTACTACGTCATAGCGTCCATTGTCTGCTGCTTGTTGCACGTACGCGGACGTGCGAGTCGCTCCATCGCGTTACGACCTTTACGAACTTATCGCGTTACGAACTTATGAATCGCCGGGGAACGGTTCATAAGTTCTTTTTTTAAGAAAGAAAATATTTATCATAAAAACAAAAAATTCTTAGAATGATCAATATTAAAATAAATAAGGGCAGATACACCGAATAAAAATTAAAAAAATTGTACATTGCCGCCTCTTTGATCAGCCGGCCGTTTACAATTTTGCAGCGAGAGCAGGCTAAATGCTTGCCTGCAAAATGTTGTGTCTACTACAGTCTATCTAAAGTGAAAAGATGAACGGTTTTTTTATGTGCAGAAACGAATTTTCGTACAAAACATTTGTTGTTAGTAGGCTACTGACAGTAGCGCAGTGCGGACTATTATTTCGTCTCTGTGTCGTGTTGTGTAATAATTTCTTGTGAGTATAAAATAGAAATGGAATCAAAAATTAAAAAAAGTTATCTGGTGCACAAAATCGTAAGCGTCATACTGCGAAAGAAGCAGATATTAAGAAACAAACTGGGGCTCTTAATAAATTTGTTAAAATATTAAAATATTCTGATGCAGATTGTAACCAACTCGATACATCAGAAATCAGAGGTGAAGAACCGTGCACATCATAAAGTTTGCATGAAAGTATTATTGCAACTATTGAACAAGACGCATGATTTAAGTGAAAAACAGTTAGGAGAAGATTTAGTGGTAGTTGACCACGAAACTAACATATTGTTAGTCTCTGTAAATTTAGAAGATCCAGGTGAATGGGGAAATATTGATGAAAAATTACGAGTTGTTTTAATTGAAATGGGGCCTGTTCAAAAGAAAAATATAATATATCCCAGAGATACATATAGTCGTAAATTTGGTGACACATATTATAATACAAAAATAGAAAATGGGGAGTTCGTGCCAAGTACATGGCTCATTTATTCCGAAACTTTAAATTCTGTTTTTTGCTTTTGTTACCAATCTTTCTCACCTACTGAATCAAGTGGTCTTGTAGAAAGTTATAACGACTGGAAAAATGTAAGTACAACTTTGCATATACATGAGACTAGTTTAACTCACATGGAAAATTTCTTAAAATGGAAGGAACTTGATAAAAATTTAAAAACAAAACTACTATTCATTGCCAGACTCAAAGCATGTATGAAATGGAAAGGAAACATTGGACGAGTGTTTTAGAACGCTTGATTGAAATTATAAAATTCCTTGGTAGTCAAAATTTAGCTTTTCGCGGATCATCTGATAAATTATATGAAAGGAGTAACGGCAATTTTTTAAAATTAGTCGAACTGTTTGCGAAGTTTGATCCCGTTATGGAAAATCATGTTGAAAGGGCCCTATAACGAAACAATAGAGTACACTATTTGAGTAAAAACAGTAAAAACGAAATATTGGAACCTTTAAGTAACTTCAATCAGGGATACAATTTTATTATCAATTCGAAAATCTAAATATTATTCCATAATTTTAGACTGCACACCTGATGCAAGTAAAACAGAACAAATGACCATTATTATTCGCTTTGTTTCCTGTGACAATGGAATTGTCAAGATCAGGGAAAACTTTTAGGTTTTGCAGATATATCAGATTCCACAGGACGTGGTTTATGTGTAACAATAATGCAACAACTGAAAAAATGGAACATTCCCATTGAAGATATGCGAGGTCAAGAGTATGACAACGGGGCAAATATGAGAGGGGAAAAATATGGACTCCAAAATTTGCTTTAGAATAAAAATCCTCGAGCTTTTGACGTGCCACGTGCTGCTCATACTCTAGATTTAATCATTAATGATGCGGCCAAAGTGAATGCAGATACAATTAGTTTCTTTGCAATTATTCAAGAAATATACAATTTCTTTCCATTCTCTTACAAACGTTGGGCAATCCTTTTATTCGTAAAAAAATTAACATTGAAAGCCATCAGATACGCGATGGGAAAGTAAAATTAATGCAATCCGCCCTCTACGATATCAGTTACGAAAAATTTACGATGCACTTTTTGAAATTTAAAAAAAAAAAAAAAAAAATCAGCTAACGCCTTTTTATTCCCGTATACGGGGAGTAGGCGAGGCCATTTAGCCCTGTCTAACTTTTGGAGACTGAGTGGGCAGTTCAATCTCCACTGGTACCAATCAGAGATAGATGGCCCAAGGCTATCACTAATTAAGCGGTACTCAGTGAAGAGAGACGGCTCAAATGTGCCGCCATCTCGTGGTCCCTAAACCTAACACAATATATTTAATGTCTGAAATAATGTGAGTTCTACGGTCGATTTTCTTGAGTTTACAGGACGAAAAACCCGAGTTTCCGGGAGGAAAAACCTGCTTGCCCGTGCCAGAGATCGACTAACTCGGGAACCGGTCGAAAAAAGGCTTAGAAAAAAAATTTCCTCTAGTCGCCGACTAGACTCGAAACCAAGTCTTCCTTCGTGCGGCCAAGCGCCGTGGTTGGCAAACGCCACATCCACTGAGCTACACAGGCTCTCTTCTTTTGAAATTTTAAATAATGAAAATTTTAATAAATAAACTCAGCATGAAGCACAAACATTATTTGCTAAAATAAAGGACTACGAATTTATTTGCTCTCTTATAACTTGGCATGATTTACTTAACAGAATAAACCCTGTGAGTAAAATGCTTCAAGACAAAAATATGAACATTACACTTGCTTTAGAATCTATCGAAAACTTAAAAATATTCTTACAAGAAGTATCGATCAGATACAAATTTATATTTTAAAGAAGTTCTAAAAACGGCAAAAGAACTGAGTACGGAAGTTCGACGACGAAAGAAGACACGACAATTTGACTACGAGCTTCATGACGAAACGCCACAATCGCCAGAAGATAAATTTAGAGTGAATGTGTTTTATACACTTCTAGACGTTGCAATGTGTTCGTTAATAGAACGTTTTGAACAACTAAAAACATATTATGATAATTTCAATTTCTTGTATAGATTACTACAAATTAATAACGAAGATTTACGAAAAAATTGTGACGATTCTCTTGAAGGACGCCGACAATAAAGACGTAAATGCAATAGAACTATATGACGAGTTATGTGCTTTCCGGAATATTTTTCGGAAGGATAATTTAAATATTCAAAACCCTTTCGATATTCTTAATTTTATTGTGTCCAATAATTTATCTTTCCCTAACTTTTCAATTGCTTTAAGAATACTATTAACCTTACCTGTTAGTGTAGCGAGCGGTAAACGTTCCATTTCCAAGTTGAAATTGATTAAAACCTACTTAAGAACAAGTATGTCACAAAAAAGGCTTGCTAGTTTGGCGTTAATAGCTATTGAAAATGATATATGTGCAGAATTAGACATTAAGACCATTATTTGTGAATATGAAATCAAAACCCCTAAAATTTTAATAAACAAAATTTCAAGTATATTTAGGTAATTTAATTTATTTTCTGTAAAGATGTTACTTTTTTAATACTTATATTAAATGTTCTAATTATTTCTGAATTCTTTTTTTTTATTTTCTCATCTATCTTGAGTTTCTTTTATTTTCCTAAAAAATAGTTCCACTTATAAAAATTATTAAAATTTTTTTACAAGTTACTAAGAATTTAGTAACTTGTAAAATGCAAGAATTTTTTAAACTTTAGTTCAAATAAATTTTAACTTTAATTAAAATTCATTTTAATTTTGTTAGCGATTCGGGTCGGTGAGAAGGCTATAATCTCTGTATCATTATATTCGACGATTAAATGAAGTGGGTGTATCAAAATTTGCTTTAAATTTTGAGAATGTTTTGAATATTCGGTTTTTTAACGATTTTCCTGCTTAGTCAACACCCCCGGTTCGTTACATTTAGCGAACTAATGTGTGGCTGTTCTGTCAAAATTTATTTAAGGAACTTTAAATAATTTAAATTTTTATTATCGTAAAAGAACCACACACTGCCGAATCGTTACAGGGGCGCTTAGATAGAAATTACATGCGGACGGCAAAGAACCTAGCGCAGGTTCTGCTTGAAGTGGCTGAGTTCACGTCGTGTTCGGCTTCTCTGATTCCATCATCATGGCTGGTGACTTTAATGCCAAACATACAGCCTGGCATAGCTCCATAATTAATGATAAAGGTCGAATTCTAAATCATTATGCAACACAAAATTCTATTGTTGTAACCGGACCTACAGAGCCCACCCATCATAGTCCAACTGGAAGTTCAGGATGTACTTGACATAGTTGTCCTCAAAAACATCAGATACCAATACCAGCTGGAAGCAATAAATGAACTTTCATCAGATCACAACCCTATTCTGCTTAAACTTGGCACACAAGAACAATTCTCCCCTCTCCACTCTTTCATATCTTGGGACAAACTCACCAGAATCTTAGCTGATCACATTGGCCCAGTTCCAACTATTCACACTAAAGAGGAGATAGAAATGGCTGTAAACAACTTTACCATCCAAATCAAAAATGCAATGAAGGCGGTTACCCAAACCACAGTTTCTCACCCTAGTGGACGGATCCCCGAAGAAATTATGGATTTAATTAGACTGAAAAACAAAGCCAGAAAGCGGTATCATAATACAAGAGCCCCTCAAGATAAAGCAAACTTGAACAAATTAAACAGACAAGTACGGGAAGCCCTCCAGACACATCGAAACCAACAGTGGGAATCTAAACTAACAAATTTAAACCCTGAGGACAACTCCATATGGAAGTTTATGAGAACCTTCCGCACCAAAAGGCAACTTTTACTCCCAATTCAAACCTCGAAAGGAATAGCTCACAATGATGGGGAAAAAGTAGAGGCTCTAGCCGACAACTTGGAAAGTCAATGCAACCCCTCATATGAAAATTTGAACATCAATCTCATCTACAAGATTCACCGCCGAGTTAGGCAGGCCATAACAGAACAAAAAGATGACCTAGAATCTCTCACACCCACTTCTCCAACAGAAGTTATAAATATTATAACCCACCTGAACAACAATAAAGCTCCAGGCCCAGACGGAATTACGAACAGAATAATCAAACTACTCCTCAGAAAAGCCATTGCACATCTAGTCAACATAATTAATGCCATCCTCAGACTCCAGTATTTCCCTTTAACATGGAAAATAGCAGATGTCACACCAATTAAAAAGAGTGGAAAAAACACTCAACTCCCTGAAAACTACAGACCTATCAGTCTTTTCCGAAGGCTTCAATCGGAATCTTCATACAGCTGCAGTCTTTTTAGATGCTGCAAAGGCTTTTGATAAGGTGTGGCACTAAGGTCTTCTCTACAAGCTTATCGCATTCAATATACCTATTCAGCTAGTTAAAATAATTCACTCTTACCTCAGAGACAGATACATGCAAGTCAAAATAAATGAAACTGTATCAACCAGACACAAGGTTCTGGCAGGAGTACCACAGGGCTCACTCTTGGCCCCCTTGCTGTTTTTCTATCTATATTGCTGATATCCCTCAAAACCCAAGTTCAACAATCACTGCATTATATGCTGATGACACTGCATTATTAGCTAGATCTCTCAGCCCAAAACTGGCTATTAAGAGACTCCAAAGCAACATTCACATACTGGAAAGATGGCTAATGGACTGGAGAATTCAAGCCAATCCACAGAAGAGCTCAGCCATACTGTTCACCAGAAAAAAGCCTCAAATCAAGGAAGATATACATTTACTAGGTGTTAAAGTCCCATGGCAGAATACAGTCAAATATCTTGGAGTAATTCTGGATAAAAAACTACAATTCCCCAACCATATAGAACACATAAGTTCAAAGACGTCTAAAGCAATAGCGCAGCTCTACCCTATGATCAGCAGAAAAAGTAAATTAGATACACAGAACAAACTGCTCATATACAAGATAGTAATACGCCCAGTCATAACTTATGCATCTCCTGCGTGGAGTCACACTTCGAAGGCAAATATTCAGAAGCTGCAGAGATTGCAAAACAAATGTCTGAGAATGAGTTCAGATGCTCCATGGTTTATCAGAAACTCCCAAATTCACAGAGACGTCAACATTCCCTACATCACAACTCTTCTTCATGACCTAGCTGAAAAGTTCTTCAATAAGACGATCAATCATCCGAACCCACTGATCAAACAAGCATCAGACTACAACGAAGCAGATTTCTACAAATACAAGAGACCCAAGTCAATTCTATGCTCGGCTGAAAACAGTTAATCTCGCTGCCCTTTCAGGGCGAGCTTAAAGCTCAATAATTCTCCACCCAAAGAACTTTCTTTTTCAGATGAAGGGGAATATGAAAAGCATTTATGCTTCACCCATCAAGTCAGTACCGTTATGCGTTATGCGTGTTGCCATTCCACCTGCTACGATGAAATACTGCTTCCTACTATTTTTACACCTTTTTATGTTATTAAGAAACTGAAGTGTTCTATAGCTTCAAATAACAAGAGTGTCCGGAAAAGTATTGGTAGATAGTGTATATTGTATTAGATGAATTAGTTTTATGAAATCGCCTAAATTCTTATTGCGCAGGAATTACAATATCAAATTTTGTGTTTTAGCATCGCTGAACTGTCGACATTGTCACTTACCGATTAGAAAAGAACAAGCACGCATGCGCCCAAATCTCATCCAATGATATATACAGATCTAGTTAATCAGAATGTTGTCGTTTTAAATGTAAAATTCTTTTAAAAAAGATTTGCATTTAAAATGTCTGCATTCTTTGTGGAAACAGAAACATATTCAGATGAAAAGCCAAACGGCTATTTTTTTCTGGCGAGGTTGATATAAGTTAAGGGGATGAAAAACAATAAGGGATTTTTATCCCCTTAACTTAGAAACATATTCAGTTTGTGACGATGTTTGGTATAATTAGAAAGCAATAATTCAAGTTCAGAAAAACTTACCTATCTGAAGAAAAAGTAAAAACAACAGACAACTGCCCGTAAACAACATAACTGCTATGAACCGAAATTCGCAAACTCTCTGCTTCTCGGTTCTAACATGTTTGCTAAAATGTCTTACTTGTCAAATTCCGTTTAATGCAGCGGGACTTCACACACGCTGTTACGAAACATGATATCAGAGCATCCGGCTAGTTAAATATCATTTTACAGAAAACAGAAGAGATTTCATTTCTATTTATGTTATTTTATTTATTAGTATTTTTTCATTTTTAGCGGTTTCTGCGTGCTACCGTTTTCACACCCTCTTGTTCCTGTCAGTCACTTTTCGCGGTCGCCAAACATATGTGATTAACTCGATTTCAGCAGAAAACAAGTTAACCGCATGTTAGAAAGATTCCTCTTTATCCAGAAAAGATTCAGTTTCGGTCGCTTTTGAACAAAAACAAGAGAAAGGTGGTTTTGTTCGAACTTCTTATAGTTCGTTTTTCGGAGCTTTATTATTATTATTGTTATTTTATTTTTATTTCATGTGTGTGTGTGTGTGTGTGTGTGTGTGTGTGTGTGTGTGTGTGTGTGTGTGTGTGTGTGTGTGTGTGTTTCTTCCAATAGCAATCCTACCAGGAGCTAATTTATTCCTACATGCTCCATTGCATACAATGCATATATTACATGCAGCTTCCAAGTACTGATTAACATTTATATTTCCAATTTTGTATCAATATTCATATTTACATTTATGATTTTACATCTATATGTGCATATTCCGATCTTTACATCTATATTTATATTTTTATATATACATATATTTAAATTATATAATTCATACAATATCAGTAATTTATGTTACATTACAACGACTGGAAGTTGATCTTATTGGCAAATTTAATTAATTCTGAGAAATACTTTCGATAAATCTCTGTTTTGACACTAGCCACTTGTCCCCGGAAGTGATGATGTGTTGTATTAGGGGCATCCGGATGGAGTTCAGTAGCTGACAGTCGTAAAGTATGTGGTCAGCAATCTGTTGAAGGTGTGGACTAGAAATGCATGACGGCGATGACTCCAGAATATTGAATCTGTGTAAGTAGTGTCTTAGTTTTCCATGTCCCGTTAGTAGCGTGGTTAAACCTGGAGAGTTGGAGTGTTTTTACAGCCCGAGTCTGCTTTGATGCTTGGCAAGAATTCTTTTGTTGTTGATCCGTTTTTTGATGTTTTCCATTCTTCCCACAAGTCTAGGTTTCTTTCTTCTGCAAGTGTTTTTATAGCAGATTTCGAGCACTTTTGGTAACTTGTTTCTAGCCTCTTCTTTAGCCAGCTGATCCGCTCTCTCGTTTCCTGCTACCCCAGTATGCGCGTTCACCCAACAGAACTTTATTTCCCAATCCTCTACAGCAGTGGTTCTCAAACTTTTAACCTCTGAGCCCCACCTGACAAAAGAGAAAACACTGTCAGCCCCCATCCCCGCCGGTTTTATTTATCAAAATAGAAGTCATACTAAGTTTGACGTTTTATTCATTTTATTTTGTGTTTTCTACATTTAACATACTATTTAACAGTTTTTGACACAAAATGATTAAAGTATCACAATATTAGGCCTACAATAAAAATTAGTTTTAACACTTGCAATTGACCAAAATATGTATTGAAATGAAACAATATTTAACTAACAAGTATTGAAGGGTCAAAGCTGTATAACTGAGAGGAGACCTCCACATAGCCTTTACAGGAATGTGGAGAACCGACCAGGGCTTCTGACCTAATGTCCAATCCTCACCTTCTCGTGGTGCACCCTGTTGGGTATCTACCTGGATACTGAACGAACGAGGATGGGCTGGCAATTTGGGATTTAGCCGACCAAATTGTATTCTTATTGGCTTCAACCCAATATTAAACGATGGTACAACATGATAGAATTTCATGCCGGCCGTGGGGGGGGGGGTCGCCCGGTTAAACAAGGCCCCCGTTGTTTTTTCCAGGGAACCAGGGCGAACAGCGAAAAGTCAGCTACTGGAACAAATCCTAAAACACACCCTAACTCAATATCACCAGAATTGAAGATCGGTACTATCAACATAAGAAGCCTGAGAAGTACCAGATCGACATAATAGGGGTGACTGAAACAAAAAAGATCAAAACTGGTGAGCTCTTTCTGAGCAATAAATGCAAAATGTTATAGTCAGGCAATGACAATGTATATCGGCTTGTACTGATGCCCAGATGGCTAGGTTCTTTTCTAAGCTGAGTTGTTTTTCCCTGATCCCATTAAAGTGATGTTCTGAGATTAGGCATGAAAATTCTCTTTTTAATGCTTTTATAAATTTCTCTAGGTTGGTTTTATTGGTGAAGTATTTGATGTTAATGCGATGGTTTGTGTCGTGTATTCTGTTTAAATTTTTGTTACTGATAATGAAACTTAATATGCGAATGATCAAAACAGCTTTTCTCTTCTTCGCATCTCCATCTCCATCACCCGGGGTAAAATAGCGTTGTTTGCCAGTGTCAGATCGATGAAGCTGCTTCTTCTGGTATTTTCAAATGATGAAGTGTTACAGTCCTCGTTTAGTGTGTATAAGGAATTTGCTGCTAAGAACTCTTCCAATTTTTTTGCGCTCTCGTTAAACCATAAAACCGAATAGGCGTTGCTATCTATTCCAAGAATTGGGTCGTGGTTGGTTTATGGTAAAATCCACGTTGTTTCCCATTTTTTTAAGTCGTGTTTTATGTCAGCGTGATAGTAAGATACATACTTGCAGCAAAAGTTTTTATTCCTCTGTACGTAATTTCGATAAGTGCCGAGTCCTCGTTGCTGTGCTGAGAAATTAATATTGCCTCGATTTCAGGGTTGACCACGAGTATTACAGCTCTCTTTCTTTCTGATCCTTTGGAAAATATTTTATAATTAGTTGGAAAGCCGCATATTTGATGTTCTAGGGTTCTTGTATTAATGCTAGTCCTATATTGTTTCTATTTATAGTTCTGTTAAGTTATTATTACAGCCTTGATAGAGCGTTGAAGATTTATTTGAAGGTATGCCAGGGAAATAGTTTTGTTTGTGTGTATTGTATATTTACCACGTTTCAAATTTCAGCAATAAAGGGAACATCTTTAACAAAATTTATAATAGATAAATTCAAATTAACTGAGATAATTTATAAGAGTTGGGAATGTCTCTTTAATTTTGCCAGTAGTCCATTTCTTCTGCTTTTTTTTTTTTTTTTTTCTTTCCAGCAGGCTAATATGCTGCTTAAGTTTCAGATGCCTGCTGCTCAATTAACAGTCTTCTGGAAAGAAAAGGTTGTTCATTTCATTCTCTATTCTATCAAAGTACATCATAGCTGAGTTTTTTTTGTTTTGTTTTGTTGTGTGTGTGTGTGTGTGTGGAGAGGATTAATGCGTTATTTATCTATTCATTTCATATAATGTATGAGATTTCTTTTCATTTGATATATTTTAAGTATTTATCAGACTCGCTGCTGGAGTCTGATTTCTTCAACTAATTATTTTTAACGACATCAGCAATAATTCGACCCAAATTCTTTATATTTTATGTCATTTTGGTAATGTTTAAAACAGACAAATTCAAATTACACGAATAATTTGACTATTGAGCCTTCGAAGTTATTGAAGTCAGTAAATTGGTTTATTGAAATTAGCTTTATATTAGGCTGTATTAAAAAGAATTCTCTTTTATGTTGTTTAAAAGATTTAAAAGATACCAAGCAATTTTATAAGCTAGGTTTTAATCCTTTTTCCCAAGTAAGCAAACAGACAAGTAAGTCAAGTTCGCGCCAGAACATAGTTCAAGTCTGAGGCAACTCGTCGTGAAGGTGGAGTAAGCTCCTATCACTTTCCTTAGTGTTTTCTCCTAAAGCAAAGCACATCCCCTTGCGGAGATGTGTGCTGCTATGCATTAAATTCAAACCCAGACCAGTTTCGACCTTTATTGAGGTCTCGTCAGTGGAAGCCAGACCCAAAAAATGCCAAGGCTGAAGTAATGCAGAGCTTATAAATTTTACCTAAACAAGTTGCCACAATGTGCTTTGACCTTATTAAATAAAAAATCTCAGTAGAAAATTTTTTTACCTTGGGTATAACGAGACCTCAAATAAAGGTCTGGGTAATGGCCCTTGCCTTTAATGCATAGCAGCATACATTTCCTCAAGGGGGGATGTGCTTTGCTTTAGGGGAAAATACTAAGGAAAGTGATCAGAGCTTACTCCATCTTTACCACGAGTTGCCTCAGACTTGAACTATGTTCAGGTGCAAACTTGACTTGTCTGTTTGCTTACTTGGGAAAAAGGATTAAAACCTAGCTTATAAAATTGCTTGGTATCTTTAACATAGTATATACCCAAGGTAAAAAAACTTTCTACAGAATCCTCTTTTGTTTGGAAATTTGCTAGTAATGTGTTTCCGGGGTGTATTAAACGATGAAGAGTCAACAATGGTTGTTTCAACAGCAAATGCCTCAGTTAGGATGCTTTCCATTGTTCAGAGGAAAGTTAAAATTCACTTTCACAACAATCGTATAGGTTCTTTTGTTGAGATTACAACGTGAACACCGCATTGACCACAGTGATTACTTCTTCAATCGGAAGATAGAACCCTGAGTCTTCGATAAATACATATTTGCAATGCCACAAGTGAATTTACAGAAGTTGACAAAATAAGGGAAAAGATCAGATCCGAGTTATATTGGGAACTTGCATGCGAGTGAATGGTGTTACGAATAGCTAGTGTAAAATGCACAAGAAAAAGCTGATTTTATAAGTTACCCTTAATGACAGCGGTTATTTATTTATCTAGATTTTATTTTTCCTTTGATGATAATTTTAAGTATTAATTAACAAATTCAATATTGGTTTTAAAATAGGTTTTCTTTTATTATTGTCGTTTCCAGGTGTTTTGTTTATGTTTTTTTTTTTTGGTTGAAGATGATCATTCTCATTCGTTGAGAAGCCCAAAATGTGACGAACGATGGGCGTGTTAGTTTTTAACTGAACGGCACTTTGCTGTAGTCGAACTTTGATCGTTAGGAGTTGGAGGATACGGTAATTGTTCCTACACAACGTCTTGCTTAGTTGAAATCCAGCGTGTCCATCCAGAAGGGGTTCGTCACAATATTACAGGCCGTGTAGAGCCGCTCTTCTGGGTTGGCAGCCACGAGCCAATTAGTTACGTAAGGTAGGTTAAGTTGAGTGTTGATCAGCACAACCGGATCCGGACGATGGGGTGGGGCCACCAGTGCAGCGTATGTTTGCCCGTTAGGAGGGGGAGGAAACGGTGACACTCATTGTTCGTACTGGTGTCCTTCCGAAAGGGGAATCTCGTCTAAAGATCCGGTTGAATAATGAATTCTTTTTTCTTTTTTTTTTACAGATGACAGAGGGAGAGAGAGAGAGAGAGAGAGAGAGAGAGAGAGAGAGAGAGAGAGAGAGAGAGAGAGAGAGAGATTTGCAGTCAAACATAAAAGAGTTGCCACTGCTGAATTCAGAAGACTCTTCTCGAGTGCAAAAGACGATATTTTGGTAGCTGCTTTCAGAAATGCAGGCCTTCATAAAACAGTTGGATTTATAAAAGATTTATAAAAAAAACTTCATAAAACAGTTGGACGTTTGACCTACATTCCGCCTTCTACCGGAAAAGACTTAACTTCAGTTCTACTCATGACTAGATGATTGTTTATATAGGTGTATTTCAATATTAGTTAACCGATCTCATACGGAGATAGCAGGGTTTTTTCTCCCAGAAACTCGGGTTTTTCATCCCGCTATCGAAGTATTTCTTAATTGCTGTAAATGAAGTTATAGAAGCAATAAAACTTATTTTTCTTGAAACTTCTTGCATCTTTATTATTTATTTTTTTGTGTTTTCACTCTTTTTACTGCTCAGAATGCATTAGAATTCTTTTAGATTTCATCGGGTGACAATCTGATCTTTAAAACACAACTTTAAGTAAAATTTCGCATTATTTATCCATCTTGTGTGGTAGAACAAATAATTTTGCAGATTCGATCATTGCATTACAAATAATTCGACATTCTTCAACTAAATAAAATAAATGATCGAATTTATACGTTTATTATTGTAGCTTTTGCTTAGCATGTGAACATTATTGTCGGAATGGTACAAATTTTTCAATTTTAGATAATTTTTTTTTTTAAATATTTTCCCTTTGTCAGTTTAATATATACATCGGCTGGATTGATAAGAGACCAAGTTACTTGTGTGTGTGTGTGTGTGTGTTGCGTTTTCCTCCCAATAGTAACCCCACCAGGAAGTAATTTATTCCTAGATGCTCTATTGTGTACAATGCATATATTACATGTAACTGCCAAGTACTGATTAACATTTATATTTTCAATTTTGAATGAATATTCATATTTACTTTTATATATATTCACATCTGTATGTACATATTCCGACCTTTACATCCATATTTATATTCTTATATATACATATATTTACATTATATAATTCACATAATATTAATAATTTATGTTACATTACAACGACTGGAAGTTGATCTTATTGGCAAATTTAATTCATTCTGAGTAATACTTTTCGATAAATCTCTGTTTTGACACTAGCCACTTGTCCCCAGAAGTGATGACGTCTTGTATTAGGGGCATCCAGATGGAGTCCAGTAGCTGACAGTGGTAGAGTATGTGATCGACAGTCTGTTGATGGTGCGGACGACAAATGCAGGATGGGGGGATTCCAGGATATAGAATCTGCGTAGGTAGTCTTAGTTTTCCATATCCCGTTAGTAGAATGGTTGAACCTGTACTCGACATGTACTCATTGCACTAATTTGGCTATGCATGCCTTCCAGATAATTTGTCAATCTCGCACCAGATTGCTTCAAGTGAACAGCCAATCCACTTATCTCCTATTGTTTTTGATTGCAATTCATCTGCTTTCATCAGCAGTACTCCTCTCCTATCCTATCGTCTCTATCTTCCCTGAAAATACTTAACCGTTCACATGCAACCCCTGTAACTATTATCATCTGCGCTTAGGCAAGTCTCACTAATGCCTATACCTTTTGGCGAGGTTGCTCTAACCAATGCGAAAAACTCCTTCCTTTTTGAATTGATTATCCTATTCAATATTTTTGCTTGAGAGACTAGATTACTCACTAGATTCATCACACTCACTCGCTTCATGGGTGCCTTCACACAAACTCACTTGCTTCCACCCTGATTGCTTAAATATCTCTGAATTTGCACATCCGCATGCTTGGTGAACAAAGCTCCTCCAGATAGCTAACACCCAAACCATTCAGATGCAGTCCATCAGCATTGCAAATCCTTTCCGTCAGAGACCACAGATTCTCAATTTATACATCATTCCTTTTGTATAATCTGCGTATAGACTCATTGCAATCACTGCCATCCTCTATGTTTGCCTTTTATCTTAGCATGGTAGGAAACTTGCAATCTTCACCTTCTCGCTCTTCAAATAGTGATGTGTTCAACAGCCTTTATATTCCAGTAGTCCTAATTGTGAAGATACTTCATATGCAAGCTTTGCTTGAACTTATAATTTCTTGCCAAGTATAATTCTCTTTATTGCATTCACTGCAGTCACTCTTAACACCTAATAGTAGCCCGTTCCATACTAACAACACACAAATAAGAACCAGGACCCCACATCTCTTCATACTAGATTTCGAACTCTCCCGCCCTCCATAAGCTCCAAAATATTACTTGCATCTATTAAATCCAATTAGTAACGTCTATGTTTCTATCATATCTTCTCTCCTCAACTGTTCCCTAAACCTTGAAGGCTCAACTCCGTCAATATGCACAATTTCAGAGGCCAATTGTTATCTTGGTTATCCAACACTGGGTGTTATCAACTGTTTCCATCTCCTTGGATCCCATATCTGTATCGGTAATCCGATGTGCTGGCGTTAATCACCTTATTAAACTGGTTTGTAAATATTAAGTATCTGTGGGAAGCTTCCTGTAGTGAGACTACCTAAAACAAAATGATATTAAAGGAACTCTTCTTAGATATCCTAAAAGAAAAGAAGAAGAAATTATTACAATTTGATGAAACAGGGGGGATGTTAAAGGATTTTAAGATATGTTCTTTCTTGTGGTTATATCAGTTGTTTTAATGCCATTTGTGTTTTAAGTGTTTATCAAACTTTCCAGCCTTCCCTCATATGTACCCTTCCTAACTTAGCATCATCATCATCATAAACAACTAGATATCATCCTTAGACAATCCTGAATAGCATTCATATACAAGTTAAGCAGCAATGGATCAAGTACAGAATCCTTGTGGTGTACCACCGTTTATCATCTTTCTCTTGAACTCAACTTTCTAATACCTGTCAGCCAATCTTTAATCTGTGTCACAAGTCTATTTTGCACATCATTCCTTTGAGTTTGTAAACAATCTTGCATATGGAATCTTCTCAAATTATTTGACAAAATCCAGAAGTATTGTAGTATATTCATTTTCCTTATCCAGCTTTGCTAAAGAACATGAGCAGATTGCAAAAGCATGCCTACTGTCAGCAAAGTCATATTGTCTTCTATATAGACAATCAAAGTGCTATCTACTTCCCACTCATTTCTAGATGTGTATGTGTGTCTTTACTAGCATCTCCAATTCCTTAATGACCACTATGAGAATATTACTTAAATTAGGGGGATATTAAATCCCGCATAGTTTTAAAACCGAATAAGAAACTCAAAGATCGGAATCAGAGAGTTTCTTGCCGAATATAGTAAACTATAAAGTATCGGCGACACTAGCGTTAGCCAATGCAAGTGATCCTAGTACGTAGTACAATACCGGGCAACTCGTTGCAAACAGACCAACGAGTTGCCCGGTATTGTACTACGTACTAGGATCACTTGCATTGGCTAACGCTAGTGTCGCCGATACTTTATAGTTTACTATATTCGGCAAGAAACTCTCTGATTCCGATCTTTGAGTTTCTTATTTGGTTTTAAAACTATGCGGGATTTAATATCCCCCTAATTTAAGTAATGTTTTCATTGCCAAAATGAAGCTTATTAGCTCTTTATACTTAAGCACTATGAGAATAATAATAAACTGTGGGCAAACAAAGAGTTTGAAAACTTAAGTTTCTGTGGGAAGCTTCCGGTAGTGAGACTACATTTTATGATAAATAATGAGTTTAATAAAAATAAGCATTTATAACCCTACAAGTTGCGTAAGTCATCAGAATTACTTCACCGGGAAAGGGGGGGGGGGTAATAGCAGAAAATTATATACAACAAAAGATTAGAAACGATTAATACACGTATTAGATGTTATCCGAATTTCATAGTTGGTACATACAAATAAGTAACCAGAATAAACACGTTAAATTCATTACCGTATGTGTGTTGCCAACAACTAGTAGTGTGCCAACATGTTCTATGGCATCGCGCGTTGCCATAGAACATGTTGGTCCGTGGTCCGTGGCAGTTAAATTTTTAATGAAAGCAGACCAAACTTGGTGTAACATTAAGCCTTGATTCTTAGCATTTGCCAGGCTTCCTTGAACTTTCTTGTAAAAACAGTTATGATCAATATATGGCATTTTTGTTTGTTGCTAAACTACTTCATGCTCAGTGGTAGTTGTGTGTGGGGTTCCAAGCCTGATTTATGCTATCTTCGATTTGCGACGTCTTTTATGTGTTCAGACATTCGGATCTCCCCTCTCTTCCTTTCCGGCCTACATAGCAAATGCCACAAGAGCAATGAATCTCATTTAACGGCTGGTTTTTTCATGGGATGGTGTGGATGTAAGAATTTGGAGATTTTATGCAAAGGTAAAAAAAAAAAGCCACTTTGTAACATTCTTGATGTAAGGTAACGTGAATACATTCTTAAAATCTTGTTTAAGGTAAAGGAGCAGCAGGAGGTGTATTAATAATTTTGTTGATAGTGTTTGGTTCATAACCATTGAGTGCAAAGTTCTGTTTCAGGTAATGCAGTTCTTCATTCCTTTTAATTGACGCGCTGGATATATTGTATGCTCAATTTCGGAATGTTTTAATCATGCCTATCTTTTGTAATGGATGATGGCGTGAAGCGGAAAATCTTCCCGTTGTGGTAGGATTTCTGTATAACTGTATATAAAAAAATTTTAACTTGCTTCAACAACAACAACAACAACAAAAAACCCTCTAAATCATTCAAAAGTTGTCATCAGTCTTATCTATCACTGAAACAAATCTCTTAGTGAGAAGTTTTCATTTTTCCTTATTTCCACAGAACATTCCAAAATCAAACATTATAGCGCAGATAGAAAAGGGATTACTCAATCTTCCAAGAGACTCTGCCGACCTCATCTGCATACAAACTTCAGCCCTATTACTAAAATCTAAATTACCACGCAGAAACATACCAAAATTAGAGTTAACAACTCTTAAAGAATTTGACGAGATAAAAACATAGTAATAGTTAAGGTAAACAATGGGAATGCAACAGCAGTTATAAATACAGACGAATACGTAAGAAAAATAAATAGCCTAATACAGCGATTTTCAACTGGTGTGCCGCCAGATTTGTGAAAACAAATTAATTTAAAGAAATAATGTCGTAATTTGCGCATTTATTTATTTTTGGAGCAAAAAGGATAAGTAATTACTATTATTAATATCTATGTGTGTAAATCAATTAAAATTATGCCTATTTTTTTGCCAGATCGTCAAAAAAAAAAAAAATTAAAAGAATATATTTTTATTGTGCCGCAGAATTTTAATAATTAATCTAGGTGTGCCATATTATGAAAAAGGTTGAAAATCACTGGCCTAATAGAAGATTCAACACCTACCTATCCTTGGACCGGGATCCTACATGGTACACACATAATAAAACTAGCTGATCAAAAAGTTACCTAATTGGCCAGAAAAATTAAAACAAAAATCTTTATCATTAAACATCCATTAGTCGAATTTATGGGGCACCAAAATTACACAAAAAAGATATTCCGCTATGGGCAATTGTAGATGGGAGAGATTTCCCGACCTTAAACTTAGCAAAATATCTGTCGAACCTGATATCACCACATAGGAAAAACAGAACATGTAAAAAATATCTTACATTTCATTAAAAAGGTAAAAGATAAGAATAGAGATTTGCAAGTTGTCCAACTGTGTCATGCAGATTGCAGACAAGAGTATACAAAAGAACATGCAGGAGTATATTATGTATGTACATGAATGCTAGGAGTATCAGAAACAAAGGGGTAGAGTTAATCAATATATTGAGGCCTCAGATTGCAGGCATTAGTGAGACCTGGCTTTCAGAAAAAGACGTACTAACTTACCAGTTAGTACGTTGAATTTAGGAAGGATAGGACATGCTACTAATGATATCGGATGACTTGAATTCAGTTAGCGTTCAGACCTATGCTTGCAGTACTACTATTAATATTTCACGTGGCAGTGTGTTTGAAGCCATCTGGTGTGAGGTGGAATCTAACAAGATCAGTTACATAGTTGGGTGTTGTTACAGGCCTGGTTGATCAGTAGTTAGTGATGAAGAAATGCATAATCAAATAGACAAGGTGAACGCAAAAAGAGTAATCATAATGGGACACTTAAATAGTGATGTCATCTTCCTGGGTGACCTCAATGTCCACACAATTTCAGCTGGCTCCCCTACTCCAACACTACCAACCAAGCAGAGTTTCTGTCAGAAATAAGACATCCGGTCTGAAACACTGCAAGCGATGGTGGATATCATTTAGAGACAGCATGCTCCCTTGTGATGTAATAATAAAAATAATAATAAACCTGTAAGGTTGTTGTCCAAATATTGATTGGGTAGCAGTAGAATCTCATGAGAATGAAGATGCATTTATTGAACTGTTGGGGGACAACTTCCTCTAGCAGCATGTGACAGAAGGAACTCGAGGTCAAAGAGCGCTAGATTTGATTATAGTGTCAGACGGCGTTCCAGACGTAACTATTCTGCCTCTGGTTGGTGATAGTGATCATGCAGTACTCACTTGGGAGGTGACTAAGTTTATGAATGTTCCATTCAGAAAAGGTTACATACTGAACTACAAAGCAGGAAATTATGACCAACTAAGGAGTATACTGAGTTCAGTGGAATGGGATCGGTTGATGGATGGGAAGAATATCGACAGTTCATGGAAAGCATTTAAACAATACTTAAATGATGCAATATCAGAGTGTGTCTCGAGAGTTCGAAGAATAAATAGGATAGGAGTCAAATGGATGTCTAATCATATTAAGCATGAGACCCGTAAGAAAAGGATGATGTGGAAAGAATACCGTGTGCATAAGGATAACGTGCATTATGAAAATTATAAGCAGAGGGCTGAAATAGTTACAACTGTTATATGGAAAGCAAAGTCTGAGTATGAAAAGAAATTGGCTCTGCATGCTAAAGAGAATTCACAAGAATTCTATCGATATGCTGCAAGTAAAAGAAAGAATGAATATGAAAGAATAACTCTTCTAAATGCAGATGGCATGAGGATTACAAAATTTTAACTCATTTTAACAAAATGAGTGCCCATTTTGTTAAAAGCTATCAACCTGGTGTACACGACATTGAGCTCACTGCTACCTCTTCACTGGGTGAAGAAATTCAGGCGTATGAGGACAAGGTATTACAGCTGTTACACAAACTGAATAAGAATTCAGCAATAGGGACTGATAGGATATCAGCGCATGTGCTAAAAGTGTTCAGCTGAACTGGCTATTCCTCTGACTGTTTAATGTGTCTCAGAACTGGGAAGATTCTGCAGGAATGGAAAGAATGTATGGTAATTCCATTGCATAAGGATAGTGCAAAGAGCGATGTATCCAACTATCGACCCATTTCCAAGATTTTGAAAAAATTGCTTAGGGCTCCCATTCAGAAATGGGTTGACAGTGAATTTCTACTTTGCAATGAGCAACATAGGTTTTAACGAAAGGTCATGTTTCAGGAACTTGGTCACTCTATAACAATGTTACCATTGAAGAATGGATACACCATGATACTTTTGGATTTTGCTAAGACTTTTGACAGAATACAACATGGTAGATTGTTGCATAAATTGGAGAATATGGATTTGGATTATAGAATATTAGCGTGGATAAGAGGATGGCTGACTGACAGATATCAAAAAGTGGTATATGGGGAATGTGAGTCTGCAAGATTTAAAGTAACCAGTGGTGTACCACAAGGATCAGTGCTTGGTCCACTGTTATTATCTATACATTACTGATATTGGTAGGATTTGACAAGACATACAGCTATTTGCTGATGATGCAAAGATAAGTAGAGTAATCAGGAATGCTGCTGATATGCAGTACTTGCAGAATGATTTGAGTTGGCTGGAAATACGGTCATAGGAAAATGGATGTCATTAAACGTAGTCTTATGCTTTGATGTGATTAGATATCCAATGTTGTATTATATTGGTGAGATTATGCTTGAAGAAACTGATGAGGCGAGGGATCTTGGAGTGTTAGTAGATAGGAATAAAGTTCAGGGGCCATATAGCAAAGATCGCAAATACAACTCAAAAGATAATTGCAATGCTGTCATGCAGACTGGATGCCATTTTGCCGCTTTACAAGGCATTGATAAGACCTCACTTGGACTATTGGGCGCAGGTCTGGTCTCCTGGTTTCCATTGTGATTCTGATATATTGAAGAGAGTGAAAAGGAGAGGGTTAAAAATGATAATAGGATAGGATATGGAATATTGATTATGAAGACAAGACAGGTTGAGAATTTGTAGACTGCAGACACTAGCAAACAGGAGAGAGAGAGTTGTTTTGGTTGAGACTTACAAACCTCTGAAAGGGTCATACAGGATTTCAATTGATGGAATTTTTTAATTTATTGAGGGTGGGGAAAGGACAAGAGGGTATCCTTGGAAACTGAGAATGAATGCTGCTAAGAAGGGGCGAGGACTAGATATTTCTCATAGGGTGGTGCATGATTGCAATTGGATGTGATTGCAAGCAGTGTGAATGAATTCAAGAATAAGTATGATAGCTGGTGAGTGTAGCATGTGGCCTCCCTCGATGAGTCCCTGACTCCCTGGAGGTCTCTCTTAATAATAATATAAATATAGAGCTTTCAGACATCTTAGCAAGTTTAGATGTAGTCACTCTTTTCAACGTGCCAAGAGATGACACAGTGGAGCTACTTGTAAACCCTTTCCCCAGACACAGTAAGACTATTCAAACACTGTATGGAAAACACTTTTTTTTCATATTTCAGGACAAATATTGGAAACAAAAAGGCCTTGGATTCCCCACTTTCTCCAGCCTTCCAGCCAACCGGTCTATTAAAAATTTCAAAACAAACTATCAGAAGAAATCAAAAATTTGGTTATGTTACATTTTCATTATTTGGTGAGGAACAATGGAAGTTAATTTCAAAGATTATCTGAACAGCTTGCATCCCAATATAAAATTCATTTTTGAATTGGAAGATCACAAAAAAATTACTGTTCCTTGATATCCTTGCCAAAATAAACGAAGAATAAAGATTATCCTTTTCGGTATACAGAAAACCTACCATAATGGGAAGATTTTTACATGCCGCTTTACGCCATCATCCATATTACAAAAGATAGGTATGATCAAAATATTACAAGATAGAGCATACAATATATCCAGCAAGTCAAATAAAAGGAACTGCACTACCTGAGACAGAACCTCACACTCAGTTGTTATGAACCCAAGACAAAATTCTTCAAACAGCTACTTTACTTAAACAAGATTTTAAGAATGCATTCATACTACCTCATATCAAGAATGTTACCAAGTGGCTACGTTGCTCCGTGAGTACATCAGTGACTTTTTACCAGGGGCGAATATTCGGGGGTGGGGTGCAGTGCTCATTCACTCAATAGCAATATCACCGATATTATATTTTTGCATTTATTCCTGTTAAAGACTATCCTAATTGTTTCCAGACTTCGCATGATTCCTAAAAGTAAACACAATATACTAATGCTTCATGAAGAGGACACTTTTCAACACATAAACATTGCATCACATTCACATTAATAGCCCAAGTGTGCTTTCAAAATACATACACCTTTGAGCCCTTTGAAAAGATATACAGATGGTGGTGCAGCAAGCAGGTCAAATTCTTAGTGTTCTAGTAGTTTTAAAGTGCGCAGAGACGAGGCAGGGTGAGTTCTGAGACAATAGCACCTAGAGGCTATTGTGATTGGTTATTGTTAACCAATCCACTTAAACATTATCAGTTGCTGTTTTTGTTTTCTGAGTTTCATTTGTTTTGCAGGCATGAAGTGTGAACTGATGTGGTAGGCAAATTTTTATATATAATATAGACAAGTTTTTAATATATAATTTTGATAACTTTATAACTTTTTTTGCCCATTGTAAAAATGGGGAAACAGTATTGTAGTGGAAGAGACAAGCCTCTCGTCCTCTTCCAACTTTTACACCTCTGAGTAATTGAAATATATCAACCAAATATATAGCAGTTTCTTCATCATTGTTCTCTAATATACAGTATCTTAAAACAAACACATTACCATGCACTCTTTGCAGATTTGGGTACAATTAATTGCATTAAACCAATTAAGCACTGATGTACTATACATTCTTAAAATTTTCATACATTAATAAAAATGCAATCATATGGTCAAAACGATGTGAATTTTATAGCATGGGTCGCATAAGCCACAGGAGCACATCTAACCGAAATGGGCATGTGACACCATTGCTTTTTACCTTTGCATAAATCCGCCATATCATCCCATGAAAAAACTAGGTATTTAATGAGATTCTTTGCTCTTGTGACATAAGGTCGGGGGAGATCCCATGTCTGAACACACAAAAGATATCGAAAAAGATATTGATGCTAAGACAGCATAAATCTGTCTTAACATCCCACACACACACACAACTACACAATCCATCAAATAGTTTGGCAACAAACAAAAGTGCCATGTATTGATCATATTTAGAAAGCCTCGCAAATGCTAAGGATCCCCACACAATGTAACAAAAATTAACATTTCAATGTTAGCAAACTAGCATCGTTCCGACATGCATACAATAATGAATTTAACTTCTTTTTTTATTCGTATGTACTGGTTATGAAGTTCTGATAGCATCTAACAGGTGTAATTTTTTCTGGTCTTTTGTTGTGTATATTTTGCTAGTACTCCTGACAATTTATGAAACTATTTTAAACTTTTATTTTCAATCCACTTCAGACTTTCAATAAGTGAGATGGTAGTCTCATATTGTGAGATGATTCTATTCTTAAGAGACACTTGTGACATAAAATTAAGAATTATCAACACGTTAGCACAAGAATATTTTAATATTTGCCAAATATTTCAGTCTGAAATATTTGGCAAATATTAAAATATTGTGCTAACATATTGATAATTCTTAATTATAAGATGATATTCGTCTCACCTAAGCATAATCACAAACATCCATGGCATGTGATTTGAATTTGCAGCCTGTTGGTTGCTTGTCATGGCTCTGCCTTTTGTATGATGGAATTACCTTGCACTCCTTCTGCTCATTGGTAATCATGCATGCATGTGTAAGACTCAACCGGGTCAATGAAAATTGTTCTTTTGCATATACTTGAGCATCTGTACTGCCATCACATTTCATTATATTGCAGTGTTTATATTATGCTCTTGCAATATCTTTAATACCTGGAACTCATCTACCTTTAGTCTTTCATCCAGTTCTTCATCAGCAGGGGAGCTAAGGAGAACTGTCTGGAATGTATACCTAAACTGAACACTTAACTCAGCTATTTCTAGTGCAGCTGACATTTTCTTACTATTCACATTCACTAAGGATACAAACATAATACACTGGCCTCATAGCCCTACATGCTTCAGCTGTAAATTCAAAACCTACCAATGTGGAATAATTTAGCATATCAGCATGATAGCTAACCATATAACAGAATAAAAAGTCCTCTTCTGTTAGGTCATTAATGGTCCCTGTTACTGCTCGTTAAATGTTTTCTACAGTCTCAAGATGGGTATCTTTCATCTTGTTCTTGAGCTTGGGGAAAAGAAAAAGTTGCATTGAGACAAGCTGGGAGAGTACACTGACTATTTAAACAGTGGAATGTATTTTCGGACTAAATACTCATGAACTGATAGTGCAGAATGAGAAGACACATTGTCATGATGCAAGATACAATCATTCACAAAAAAACATCTTGTACCATTTAAACACTTCAGCATATGATAAAGAATCATTACCTTATGCTTGCTTAATTTTATCGAATGCTTTGGTAGCACTATTATTCATTTTAACACAAAATTTAATTGCAAGTGTTGTTCAATTTCACTTCTCCATTTTTGTGATGATCACACCAGACACTTACTAACACTACAATAACTATACATGTGTTTAATCTACTGTCAAGAAATTAGTATAGAAAGAAAGAGCAGAAATCACTAACATTTTACATCATTGTCAGTTCAACAGCACTGAAAACTGTAATAATAAAAAACTCTACTTTTCTGCTAGACCTCGTATATTTATTTGCTTCTATATATTTGATCCTTAATAGAGATTGGTAAAATGATAGGAACTTAATAATTATATTAATTATTTGAAAAAAAGAAAATTAGAACAGTTAATCATGATTACTTCCCAGAACTTTGAGAGAGTTGGAGTAGATGAGTCATGTTAATGTTTAATGGAGAAAACACATGTCTAGATGATAATTACTAATTATTAGCTAAATAAATTACTATGCCAATGAAGGATGCCTTGGCAACAAGCCATCTTTCATGAGCACAAAGAAATACTACTATGCATGTGTATGCAGGCACACTAGCAGGAAGGTAAACATAGGGAGAGTGTGAAAGACAGGGTCTTACAGTTCTAATTGGTGCCCTCTATGGATGCAGCGATAGAAACTTGCTGAAGGTTTCAAAATAAAGGTCTCTCTCATATTTTAAGTAAAGTGAGGTAGCTGAATTTGTTCAGCTTTGGTGAATGCTGTGGCAAATCATAGAAATAATCCCTCTGATTTACATCTGTTCCTGTATAAAAAGAAGGTTTTGTTCCATTAGATGCATTAATTCATATTCATAGCAAGGATTTCTTTGTAGGCAATGGCTGTGCAGGTAATAGATATAGTTTCCATGTACCTCCAGATGGATATCGGGGGTGTTTCTTATTTGTCCAAAATGGGGGTCTGCAGGAGCAAAGGATACTATAGATCACAGGATGATGAAGAGGATTTTTCAATGAAAAGGGTAGTGCTAATTTTTGGTATGGCTAGAAGGCAGTCTGTATATCATACCTTTTTAAAAACTCATGAAATTTTTTTGGCCCTAGATATAAGGAATGTTAACTGATGTTTTGCATTTATGAGAAGATGAGATTTAGATGGTGTTGTAGAATCTCACGTTTCATGGCAGAGATGATCAGATTCAAATCTACTTGAGTGCACTATCTTGATTTGGTTTGATTCTAGAGAACTCTGTGGCTGGTGTCATTGATATGCATGGCAAGAAGGTCAGACATCTGATTTCACAAATTTGATGTTCTTGGATTCCAATCTCAGCAGAATGACCCATGTCCAAAATAACAAAACTGACAGAAATAGGGTACTCAATAAAACATCAGGCAAGGAAGAAGCAACTTATTCTTGGTGGCAGCTATAAAAGGAAGACTTCTGAAAAGGGTTGAAGGTGGTGCATAGATTACAGATCAGAATAAAAAGTAAACGCTCTTTGTAAATTTAATCTATGCACTACTGATGTTTTGTGTTACACTATTCCATTTGTACAGCTTAATCTATTGATCTCTGAGTGTGCCCAAATCACTAAAAGGTGGACCAGTTACAAATGGTTCACCTTTTGTTAACAGTATCAAGGATACTGTTCATCATTACACAACTCTTACACTCAACATATGTTTTCTTGATCACAACCATTTCTTCTTTTCTCATACCTATTTTTGACAAACTTCTCAACCCTTTTCCCATTGAATCCAGAAATGCAATAAACTAGGCACTTCCTAAATTCCCAGTGTTTCTGTCACTTCTGTACAGCAAAAATCAAGTCAATAGTTGATCTCCTTTTTCTAAAACTAAACAGTTCTTCTCTTAGACCTTCCTCTACTTTAAACCTTCTTTGACATTATCTTTTCACTTTTCATAAATCTTTGCACAGTAGCACAATAATGTTTCTTCCTTCCTATGGGACAATAAATCCTTTTGCCCAATCACCAGGTATCATCATCATTCTCTAGACCAGTGTTTCCCAAAATTTTTGATGTCACGGACCCCCTGTAGCAAACGCTAATTCACCGTGGCCCCATAAAATCCAAAATGGAAATTTTTTATATTTTACATATTATAAAGTTGAAGTGATAAATTACAATTTTACAACACTAAATGTATCATTTATGACAATGCAATACTGTTATAAATGGAGATATTCGGAAGAATATGAACATATCGATTAGGCCAGGTGTGAGCAACACGATAAGATAAAGTTTAATGAAAATAAACTATCCCACAGACCTCCTTTGAATTACTTGTGGACCTCCGAGGGGAGGGGGGTCTGTGGACCACAGGTTGGGAAACACTGCTCTAGACTAATCTAGAGAAACATGATGACCCCCATTTCAATTCTGAATCAGCAGAAGCTCCGGTCAATTGAACAAGCAAATCATCTATTCCAGGAGAATTTCCATTCTTCATGTTCTTTAATGCTTTTTAACCTCTCCCAGACCTATTTCTATATTATTCTTTTACAATAATTCTAGTTCTTTAAGAGATCTCTAAATAATTTCACAGCATTCTGATCCTAATTTTAATAAATGAAAATCAGTGGTCACCAGATTTCCATTTTTATTTAGCGTAAACTTCAATTTATAATGCATTTAGTGTTAGACATAAAGTATAATTATATTCAGTCCAATCATTAACTGTAATTAGTTATGTTGAAGAAAAAGGGGCAACTTTTTCTATATACAGCGGTGGCTATTTGCATTTATTTAGAAAGTTCTTTTTACAAGTACATGTACAACTGATGATAATACATTTTCCACATCTGTACAAAAACTCATTCTGCATCAGCTGAAAGAAAAATATGTTATATATTAAAGAATGATTTTTTTTAAATTCAGAAAAGCATAATTATATTTTATTATTTTTTTTTATCAAACTTCTTAAAAAAAAATTTAAATCTGCATAAATTAATTGAATTTATGAAGATTTTAACTTTACCAATGAGATAACTGTAGAGAAAGACTAGTGACATTTAATGAAAAAAATCTTTATATCATGGACTATTTTTTAAAGCAAAAACTGAACAGAAAATGGACATTGAAAAGCAGTGAGAGCCATTTTGTTATCGATAATCTCAATACTGAAAGCAATTGCTGCATGGTGTGCAACAGGTCTGAAATAAATTTCAAGAAGAAAAAATATTCAAAGGCCAATTTGAAATACCAATGTGCAAAAATGAATATTAAGAAAAAAAATAATTCCAACTAAAAACTAACAAATAGATTTATTGGTCATAGCATAATTGGCAGTTATAAACTATCAAGAGTTGCAATGAGTTAATAGCAAATATCTTCTGAAACTTGGATACATTGAGTTGCTGATAGTATAAAATTGCAACAAGAGAGAATCTGTGAACAAATAAGACAGCTAAATAAAAAAAAAAAAAAAAAATTAGAAGAAACACAGTTCACTCTCACTATAGCAAATACCAATATAACAAACTTCTTACTAAAACGATGAACTGAAAAATCTCAACCAAAGCCCTATAGGTACAATGCTATGCTGAAAGAAATTCGTTAAAGCAAATTACCCACTGTAATTATCAAATCATTCTTGTCATACCAGTGAGTTTGTCATAATGACAGAGTCAACTACACAAAAACTATAGCTGTGAATTTTTCATCCTCATGTTCTCAAAACAGTGAAGCAGTAGTTAATAGTTAACTGGTAAGGAACAAATGACATTAACAGATGCAAAAATTAACTAGAGAAAGCTGTCCTAATAAAGAAGCAAAACATCCAAAACTGGATTGTACAAAAAAAAAAAAAAAGTTTTACAAAAAATAAATAAAATAATAATAGAAGATGATCACAATCTTATTCAAGTCTCCTTCGCTATGCTTGTCCTCCTCCCAGCCAATCTCAGCCTTGTACCAAATGGGATGAACTCAAGAATTTTTATGTGCTTTTTCATGATCAGATTACTGTTTTTGCTAGCCAGAAACATGTAAAAAAGTTATCAATGATTCCAAAGAAGACTTCATAAGAATGAAATGCAATAAACTTGCCTCCAGCTCAACTGGCAGCCAAGTCTTTTGTTCCCTTGCTAAGGCTGTTGGATATAACTTCTGCCCTTCCATGTTGCTGCTCCTCTTGCATCGTGATACTATGGTAATTTCAACCAAGGAAAAGGCAGACTTCTTGCCATCAGTTTTTCCCCTGCAACTCCTGCCTGGATGACCAATGCAAATCATTTCCAATACTTCTACAAACTGTCCTCTGAATGCCTCCTCTGAATTTTCACCAAAAGGACATCAGAAAAACTCTCATTAATCTTTTTACTAGTAAGGCTCCTGGTCCAGATGGTAATCCTCTGGTTTGTGCCTAAGACTTGTGCACCAGTATTGACATCCATCCCGTATCATTTACATAAACTCATATTCTACTGTGGCATCTATCCATCAGCATGGAAGCAAGCCCACATCCAGCCAGTACGCTTGCTTAATTAATTGATGTATCTCCAGATAATGAAGAAAGAAACTGGTTGTTGATAACCTTCTCCATCACTTTTGAAAGTACTGCGGTGAGAGAAATGGGACAAAAAAAGGTTAACAGCAACTGCCAATGTGAATTCTATTATTCTCGTTCTACAGTCAACCTCCTAGCTAATCACACCCACCTTTGGACTCAGGCTATGGAAAGATTTGGAGAAACTCATGTTATTGCTCTTGATATTTCTAAAGCTTGCAATCCAATCACAGATTGGATTGCAAGCTTCCTCACTGGTCATTCATTGCATGCAATGGTGAAATGCTTTCTCTCATGAGATTTCCCCATCAATATTGGAGTGCCTCAGGGCTCTGTACTCTCACCCACACTCTTCCTCCTTTACGTCAATAATCTCCTTTCTCTGACTTCACATCCTATTCACAGCTTCACCGATGAAAGTACTCTTCATTCCTCTTTCTCATTCGATAAATCCTGCAGTACCCTAATGTTAGATGCCTCAAGATCTTCCATAACCAATGACTTGAATAGTGACCTCACCAACATCATGATATGGGAGTGAAGACAACTTATTAAATTTCAATGCCAAAAAAACCCAAGCCTGACTTATTACCTGCAAGAAAAATCCTACCTCATACTCTAATTTTTTGATAATCTTCTGGTATCCTTTCAAGATCAACTTTCTCTTCTTGATTGACTGTCATATTCAGTTTATCCTGGCATAAACATATTACTTGTATAGGCTCCTCAGGCTCTAAAAATCTCGCTGTTCTTTCCTGTTCTAAACATTATTTTTCTTTCTTAGACCTGTGTAGCTGTAAAAGCATTTTACAAGGTCAGAATGCAGCCACCTGTTAATTTCAACACACTAAAAACACTCAGGATTAGTAGGATGTTTGTGTATCAGATTATTAACCATTATAACAATACATAAGAGATATCTGACTGCCAAAGAACAGGAAGACCACGCTGCATTAAGACGGAACAGCTTGTGAGGGCTGTGAAGTCATGCCTCTGCTGTAATCCTATGAGAATGCAGAAAGTGATGTCACTTGTACTAAGTGATGACCTGGGGTGAGAGCTTATTGTCATTCTACTGGACACTTCCTAACACCACAACTTATACAGCAGAGTGTGATAAAATCAAAAGTTCATCCTTCTTGCCATCATCTTCTCCTCTTCCAGAGGAAAAGATGGAAAAGATGAAGGCAAGAAGGATAAACCATTATTTAACAGAAGTGTACCCATAACACCCAGGATTCAGAAGTCATCACCCACATCAGTGATGGTTTAGTCGAGGGCGATGTATCGAGGATATCCAAGTGGCCTTTCTGTGAGAAAGAGGTAAGAACCTCTGCCAAAGTGTATCAAGACACTGTGTGGGAACCTGTGGTATGGTTCCTGAATAACACCTTGTTTCATGGTAGGCAGTGGGCCTTCCAACAGGACAAGGCGAGGACCACACAGCAGTGGTTGGAGGCAAATGTGCCTAACCATATATCACTATCTTCTTGGCCACCTGGAAGTCCAGATCTGAATCCGCTGGATTTCAAATTGTGGCCAGAGCTTAAGGGGGCAGCCTGCAAGAAAAGGCAGCCCAGTATCGCCAGACTTAAGATGGATTTGCAGTGTTTCCATTGGATGTTGTGTACGCCACTATTGATATGTGGCCTCACACACTTCAGGCATACATGAAGGCAAAGCGGGGAGGGGGAGACATTTCGAACATTGAGTACTGCTATATGCATGCTATACATTTTAAAATGATAAGTTTTTAAATTATGCAATCAGGATATTAAAAATCTTAACATGCTAATAACTGTTATACTTACTATGACTGGGTATTGTATTAGCAAATTTCTTTAATTTAGCAATGAAAAATCCATCCATATTATGAGTGTGGGGATATATCCTTTTAGTTTCTTTTATGGATGGGTGCAATCGATACTGCCTATATCTATTTAAAAAAATAAATAAATAAAATAAAAAATCTGATTTTAATAAAAATTCACAACCGCTCCAGAATATTATATATTTCAAATTAAAATGCAATTTGGGATTTAGCCACCCAAATTGTATTCTTATTGGCTTAAACCAGAAGTAAGACGAAGGTACAACATGACAGAATTTCATGCCAGCTGGGGTGTAACCAAGTTAAACAAGCCCCCCCCCCCATCCTTTTCGCTAAGGAATCAGGACGAACAGTGAAAAGCCAGGTACTGGAACAAATCCTGAACACATTCAAACTCAATATCACTAGAGTTCAAGATCAATACTATCAACATAAGATCTGGTACTGGTTCCATTTCTTTGCCTGAATGGCAAAGAAATGGAACCAGTACCAGATCAACATAATAGGGGTGAATGAAACAAAAAAGACAAAAACTGGTGAGATCTTTCTAAGCAATAAATACAAGGCTAATCTTCCTGAATGGCAGGCAATATCAAGTAGCATGATGCAGGCAAATATCGAAATGGGGAATTGGACAATGAGACTTATTTGTCTCTATGGGCCAATTGAAGGTTTTACTAAGGAAGAAGTGGAGAAATTTTTTGAAGCTTTAGAAAAAGCAACTGATACAATGAAAAAGGAAAAGTTGGTCCTTGTTGGGATCTAAATAGCAGAGTAGGAAATCATTGTCAGAAAGAAATATTTTCGAAAAATTTGGAGAAAAGAGCAAAGGTAATAATAATGGCAAATACCTGTTGAATTTCTGCTCAGGACATGGACTGGTTATTATTAACACAATGTTCCAATATAAAAATGTGCATAAATTCACATGGAGAGAAGAGGCAAGGAATAAGAAAAGTCTCATTGACTATGTTATTGTTGATAGTGATGTTTTCTCATTGTTGCAGGACACTAGAGTGTACAGAGGATGTGAAATTGGAAGTGATCACCATTTAGTCTTCAGCAGGATAAAACTGAATTTCATATTGAAAAGAAGAACATGTAATTAAGTTTTAAAGTAAATAAAAGTTGAGCAGCTCTTAGATGTGAACTGTAGACTAAAATACACAAACATTATTCAAGAATAATGTTTGTGTATTTTATTGACTGATTCAGCAAGAGAAGCATGTGGTTAGGTTGTCTGCAAGGATAGAAAAATCAAAACTCCATGGTGGACACTTCCTGTGTCCACCATATACAAAAAGGAAAATAAAACTGAATGTGAGAATTACAGAGATATTTCCCTACTGAGTATTCCAGGTAAGATTTATGCAAGTATATTTGAGAATGGTTGAGAATGATTGTAGAAGGTAAGCTTGGTGAAGAACAACCTGGATTCAGTCCAAATAGAGGCTGTCAGGATCAGATTTTCACTTCATGACAAATAGTTGAGAAATCACAGGAATATAACAAAGATCTGTATTTAAGTTTTATAGACCTGAAAAAGGTATATGACAAGGTGCCAAGAGAAAAGCTATTCAAAATGCCAAGTTATATGGTGTCAATGGGGCATTATATCAAGCAATATTTAGTCTTTATTTGAGCTGTAAGTCAGCAGTTAGAATTGAAGGAAGTACAGGAAGATGGTTTAATGTTAAATCTGGTGTGAGACAAGGATGTACATTATCCCTTCTGTTATTCATTATCTATATGGATCACATTATGAAGGAAAGTGGTATTAAACCTCATATCAAAATTGGAGATGTTAATGTCAGCTGGCCACATAAAGCTTTGCTTTATGCAGATGATGTTATATTTCTAAGTAAATCTGCTACAAGTCTGCAAGATTCCCTGACTAAATTCAATAACTGTTGTAATAGATACGGTATGAAGGTCAGAAATAACAAGAAAAAGACAATGAAAATAGGCAAAAGCATTGAAAATATCAACTGCAATGTGAATGGAGAACCTATAGAACAAGCAAAACATTTCATCTACTTAGGCACGATTTTTAGTGAAGATGGTAAATTAAATATGGAACTAGACAACAGAAATCAACAAAACTGGTATGGTAGGAAGTGAACTGAATAAATTTATATGGAATAAGAGAGAAGTTAGTCAAAACACTAAATTACTTATATACAAGACAATGTTCAAAACAATTTTAACTTATGGATCTGAGAGCTGGGTTAGACATAAAACACTTGACCACAGATGTGAGAGTCCTGAGAAAGATTAGGAGAGTGAACAGATGGCATCAATGGCAATATTATATTAAAAATGAGGATATTAGGAAAGAAGTTGACATTGTTAGCAGAGCTAATCGCAAGTGGCATGATCACTTAAACAGAATGGGAGAGGAAGGATTAGCAAAACAAGACATTGGTTGAGATTTTTCCTGCCAGGTTGACAGGAAAAAGACTCAGAGAAAGACCAAGATATAGGTGGATTAATACAGTAAAAAGTGTCTTAGAAGACAGAAATATAAGATCTGATAATGTTGGAGTCTTGACAGATAACAGATTGATTTGAAGAAAAATTGTTGATAGGAAGTCAGTAATGATGTAAGTTGTTCAGGTAGTACTATCATAATATCCTGTACAACCCTTAAGGATACATGTCAGGAATTTGATGATGATCAAATTAAAACAAATGAAGATGTGGATAATCATCATATAATTGAGTACAACATGCATAAAAACATAAAAGAAAGTGTAAAAATTAATTAAAACAGGAGTATTTTAACAAGTTCATGTCAGGCAGTATCTGCAGTTTGTAAATTCCTGGCAGGAACTAGCTTTAGTGTATGCTTCTGCTTCCGTGTTGAACTGATGCATTTTTACAAATGCTTATACACCATGTTAGCTGCAACTTTTTTTTTGGTAGAATTTTATTTATAAAATTAGTATTTGTGAAATGTCTGGATCAAATATCTGAAATGTAATTCAAACTGATTTCAAGTTATATACAGAAGACTTATGAATGAGATACATTCCTGAGAATGTCTTTAAGTCGGGTTTGTACATAACTCGGATCCCTAATGAATAGTGCATATACGGTAATAATAATAATAATAATACTATAATGGGTTATATGTGGCAATAATAATACAGTGTAATAATAATAATATCCTTGTACTCTAATAATAAGTTATAGAAACTATTGTGCTCTTTCTTTTAATTCAAACAAAGAAACATAAAAACAAACTCATACATGTAGGTTTGTTTACATGAGCAGAAGAAACTAGTTCCCGAATTATTAATTTAATTATTTAATTCAATGGTTCCAAAACTTTTTCAGTTCATGACGTCCTTAGTATATCAGGATTTTTTCATGGTGCCCCCAAAGTCAGAACATAGGCCTACTTAACAGTTGCAGTGTGCAGTTGGTGCGGTTATTTCAGTTTTAGTGAAAATATTGGAATATTTTGCAGCACAGTTTGGAACTCACTTATTTAATTATCTTTATGGGAGAGCTTGTTCGAAAGTATGGAACGACGTAAGTCAGGTCGTCTGTAACCTAGGGACTGCCTTTATATATATATATATATATATATATTCTTTTTGCTTTATATTGATTAAGTGTTTTTTGTATTATCCAATGAATGTATTATAAACAGCTGTTATACACATTTTCTGGAACTGAAAATTTGAAAGAGAATGTTAGGACAAATGTGTTTAGTTAGCTAACATTGTATGCTGATGATCAAGTTATTTTTGCTGAAAATGAAGACCAATTACAGAAAAATCTACATGTATTGAACAAAACAATGGAACAGTATGACATGAAGATATCAATAAATAAAACAAAATCAATAGCATTTCAAGGTAAAGAAATTAAAAGATGCAAACTAGTCATCCACAACAAAGTAATAGAATAAAAATTCTATTCTAGTGAACAAATTTAAATATCTAAGAAATTATATAAGCCCCAATGGAGAAATTGACATTACATATAAAAAGCAAAAATTCCTAGCCGTCATTGGAACTTAGAATAGACACTTCAGTAAACAGATGTCTAGAACAACCCAAATAAAATTATATAAAATAATAGCCAAACCAATTCTGAAATATGAAATATTTCAGAGTTGACTATAAAAGAATAGACAAGATAAGAAATGAAGAAAACAGTTATCTATAATTAACATTAACAGAAGATATCACAAACTATAGAAAGAATGAATGAGAATAGATGGCCAAATATTGCTTGGAAATATAAAACAAAGGGACACTGATCAAGAGGAAGACCCAGGAGGAGATAGGCAGAAGACTTTTTAAACTCATGAAAATGTTACAGGCAAACAATTGTCTAATATGGGAAGCCAAGAAGAAGAAGATGCCAATGATGACAGTACTACATAAAAACTCTACTTCACTAACTTCCTAATTTTCTTCCAAATGAATCTGTTATATGTCAGATCTTATATTTCAAGGCACTTTTTACTGTATCAATCCACCTAGATCTTGAATTTCCTCTGAGTCAAAATTTTTCCTGCCACCCTAACAAAAAGCACTTGTTTTGATAATCAAGTCAACCTTGTCTTCCCACAATGTGGCCTGTTTCCACAAAAGGGACTCTGGCAAAACCAGAGTATTCCTGCTACAAAGAGATGCCTTCTTAATTGGAGGAAATGCCAATTAAGATACTAAATGGTAGATATTCTTCATTGCACAGTGAGATACTACTGCCCAGCTTATTAGAGGGGTTTGAAGTGGCAAATGCCATGTAAATACTTAGAGACCCAAAAACTCCTCCATTCAAGGGTAAAACAGTTACAAGTGGTGCCTCAGGCTCAAACTTGTCAATAACAAGTTAGGATTCCCAATTAACTGGTGCATAACTCTGTTGTCATATACTCTGCCAAGTTGTGCTTGGAGAGGGAGTCTGAGTACTGGTGTGTGTGTGGGGGGGGGGACTGTCGAGGCCATGTCATAGCATGGCATGGAGACTGATTTCTCTCTGTATGGAAGTCATGTCCAAGAGTCTATCTTGTCTCACTGCATATCCCCCACTATATCCTTTCATCTAACCAAACTTATGATCAAATCTACGAAGACTCTCACAAACAATAACAGTGAGACCATGACAAAAGTGAATCTCCCTCATAAACTCATTCCATTAAAAAAGTCACATCACAACCAGCTACAACATACAAATCATACCAAACTCTCTTCACTAAAAACTCACTTTCACACCTACTTTACTAACATCCATGGCATTAACATAAACATAAATGATGTCACCATCACCTGCAGTCTTCCAGACCAGAAATCTCATTTCTGACACAAACCCAGATTGCACCTACATCTACTACTGTCCACTTCCAGTGCCCAAACAAGACACTTCACAATTCTTTTCACTACAAGGGTGGTGAAAAAGAATTGCAAAGTATATATTTCTTTATATTTTTCTTTTCAACATGATATTCATTTTTATCCTGCTTAAAACTAAATGGTGATAACTTCTAATAGCAAATATCCTGTATACTCTTGTATCCTGAACCAGCATGAAGATATCACTAAACAATAACAATCAATAATTCTTTTTTCTTGAATCTTCTCTCCATGTGAATTTGTGCACATCTATATGTTGAAACAAGGTGCTAGTAATAACTAGTTCATATCCTTCTTAACAGGAATCCAGAAGGCACCATCATTATTAGTAGCTTTGTCCTTTTCTCCATTTGTCAGAACATGCCTGTGATTGATTTCCTACCATGCTGTTTAGGTCACCAGCAAGGATCAGCTTTTCTATGGCTTTATTCCTTCTATTTCTTCATTCTGGGACCACAGGCACAAAAGAGTTTCATTGTCCAATTCCCCAATTTGAAAATTTCCCACATAACTTTACTTGAAATTGCCTGCCAATCAAGAAGTTTATCTTCACGTTTTGTGTTGAATGCTATTGCTTCCTTTCTCTGATCATTACTGCCCAAAAAAAAACATCTTATATTTATTATTTAGTAGGATTTGATTTCACTTGTTTTATTTTTCTTTGTCTCAGTATCACTGATTATGTCCATGGTACTTGTCTAGGTCTTCTGCCAGTTTGATTTCTCTACCACTGATACTCATTCTCTGATGAAAACAACCAAGGTCTTGTTTAACCATGTCATGGCCCAGACACCATGAACCAGCATCAAGTTGTACCATAGTGTTTATTTCTGGTTTAAGCCAATACAGAATACAATTTGATTAGCTAAGTCCCTAACCGATAGTCCATCCTCATTTGTTCGGTATCCAGTGGATACCTACTAATGGGGTGCACCATGTGGCAGTGAGGATTGGACATTAGGTCAAAGTTCCAATCAGTTCTCAGCATTCTTTAAAGACTATGTGGAGGTTTCCTCCCAGTTATCTGGCTTTTATTCTTAAGCAACATGAAGAAAAAAAACATTCTAAAAATAAAACAGCAATTCTTCCAAATACTTCAAGTGAAAGGAATTCATTGAAAGTCTCCCCCCCCATTTTGTACAACATAAGAAACTTCAGTCAACTGAGAACTTCTACTGTCAGTCCTTGATACTATAAAAATCTGAACATATTCCTACCTTTCCATTGCCTTAGAAGTGTAAGTAATATTTTTTGGCTTTCTTTTTTTCTCATTACATACCCAGAATGGGTAAAAAAGTGTTTTTTTTTCATATTTTTTAACACAAATCATGTTATAAATTAAAAAAAAAAAAGTATGTAAATACAGGAATCCCTCGATTAATGCGGCATTTTTTTTGATACCCAAATTCGATTAGTGCGCCTATATACATCTTAAAAATCTGTAACACTTATTTAAAAAATTTTCGATCTATACATTTTTTATGGCTAACTATTTAAAAAATCACTCACCAGGATGAAATAATTTAGTTACCGATTTGAAACATTTTACAAAGTTATTTTTTAATGGCATACTACACTATTTCCATGTACACTAGGTTCCAAATTTACCGCCAAAATTTATGTCATCTGCTTTACATAGTATTTTGCTGATCATATCACATACAATTGTTTTCCATACTTTTTTATTTTAAATTATTTTCCTAACCTTTAATCATGAGTAAAAGAGTTCATCATGCATGTACTCGAAATCAAAGTATTATAATGATTGAATTAGAGACATCTTTTTACATGGATCGAAGATTGTAACCAAAAATGGATCCTGCTAAACACTGGCCTTATTAAATCAAAAGTATTGTCTCTTTGTAACCTGGAAAGAAGAAGACTTCCATGTTAGTGCTGGGTGATTTCAGCATTTCAAAAAGAGAAATAGCCTACATAATGTTCTAATCATAGGAGAAGCTACAATTGCAGATAAGGAGATATCCAGAGATTTTGAAGAAAATTGTGTAAGAAGGAGACTATCATGATCAACAAATATTTAATGTCCATGAAACCGGCCTTTTTTTGGAAGTGAATGCTTTTCTAGCCAAATCAGAAAAATCTCAGCCTGGTTATAAAGTCGCAAAGGCAAATGAAATTACTGCTAGCAATATGCGAGTCGTTTGGAAGCACATTCTTCCACATTGTACAAATGATTTTAGAGGCTTTTCAAATGAATTTAATCTCATTCTGAGAATTTCAGTCATTCCAACCTGCTAAATTTAGATACACAGTGGGAAGATCCTGAGGAATATGAAGAAAATTTAATCACTGGCAAGCCCAAAGAGGTTTCACAGAAACAATTTGAAAATAGTTTTTGTACAATCGAAGTTTTTAAGCAAAAATGCTTAGAAACTGACCACCCTGGTGAAGAGAGAACCAGTAAAATTTGCAGAAGAGGCAATAGGGCCATACTGTCAGTTGTATGAAAAAAAGAAACAGAATGCCCGCCAAACTACGTTAGCTCAATTCTTTATTAAGAAGCAGAATAATAAATTTATAGTCTTTCAGCTTCATGGTTTTCCTTTAACTAGCCCTGAGACATACCCTAATTCTTTTATAAAAAAAAATTAAGGGTCAAAAAAGAAATATGAGGAATGAATTATACATTTTTCCATAGGTTATTATATTTGATTAGCGCATTTTCGGTTAATGTGCCTGTTTTAAAGAACACATTAGGCATACTAATCGAGGGATTGCTGTATCTACACAATCATATTTTAAAATAAATTTCTACTGAACCTACAGTTACATGGAAAGTTAGGATATCACTAAATCAACTTTTGATGAGCAGTTTAATCACATATTACGATATTAGTTGTCACAGTGGTTAGCTTCTGATTTATACCAGAAGACATAATTCATAGACATAAATTCTATAACACACTTACCTTGTAAGACCATCATTGCCAAACTTTAAGCCTGTTGGCATTACTTTAACATTGCGCCTTTTTAAAGCATAATCGATGACACATTCATTTTCTTCAGGCTGCAATAAAAAAAAAGGAAAAATGCGCTATATCCATTATCTATGCCAATCATATTTTCAATTTAGATCCCCCTCATATATTCAGAAATGTATACAATAGGTATTCCATCAAAGGGATAATAAATGGCAGGATTAATCACACTGGTCTACAAGACTTGTATCCTAGGATTAAATTTGGTGGATTTTATGTATTTTAGGATATAAAATTTAAAAATGGAACTTATTTTTTCCTGGCATGTCAGGGCTTCATATTACAAAGGATAGAACTTGAGGCTTAATTAATGATTGATCAATGATTAAAAAGCCCATGTTAATTAGAAAAGAAAAGTATATTGTAAGATGAATATAAACAAACAAAATCCAAGTACTTGCATATTTGGCTATACTTACAATAAATAAAATAAAAATAAAAATAAAAATAAAAAATAAAATAAAAAATGCATAAAATTTAAAAGTTCTTATAAGTATAATGATTCAATTATCCAATTCAAAAATAACCAAATGTTCAGTTCGCCGGTCCTTGAATGGCTGCTAGAAAAGCAAATATGTAACTGTTCTCTAAGTTAGCTAATTAGCAAATTTATTTCCCAAAGCAATTGGATACTTGAGAGATTATTATCTCCCATTATAAATGCATTCCATTTTCTTGGGTATCACTACTTCAATACCATTATGTTCTGATGGGAACATTTACCATGCATGTCATTAACTGTACCAGGGTTTTCAGAAAAGATGTTCAGGTGAGAATGAAAGAGTGCATTTTCATTGACATCTCTCTGCCCTATATAGTATTCTGTTTTGGTCACTTCCAGCTTTACTATCAACCCAAAATTCTTCAACAATACCTTTGAAAGCATTCCAAACTTCCCGGTCTATTTTAACGATACTCATTTTGAATTCTTCATATTTTAGTGCTGCTCTAATCTGAAGCCACCAAATATACTCCTTCAATCTGGATTTTGAAATATTTGAAATCTTGCAGCTAGGGCTTCTCATTACTATTTTCAATAAAATTGCCTATACAAGTTTGTTTTGAAAGAGTTTGCAAACAAGGGTTCATGAATTTCATTTAGAAACATCTTAATGCAGATATCTCCAAAAAGACATTTACATTAAGAATGAAAAAATTGTTATTTGTCTTAAAATATAAAAGTAGGATTTTGTTTCTGTTTCCAAAAACAGATCTTTTCATTCCTAGACCTTTCAATTCATAGGTTGTGTAGGAGGAATGGTGTGCAGTTCATAGATTTATGGAGTGAATTTGAGGGATGAAAGGAATTACAGGGTGTTCGGGATAAATTTGACATATTTATAATTAATTATATTTTTCCGTAAGTTACATGTATTAACACACACTTCTCTTCATTTAAAAGTTTGGACCCTTCTTCATTCATATACAAGATGTCAGAAAGGATGGATAGCTGGAACCCACCTGAATCATGGAAGAGAATAACTTGTATCATGATGATTCGTGCCCGCCATCAAAATAAGGATATTACGACTGCTGCCCAATGCTCCCTGAATACAGTAAAAACAATCAGGCATGAACTAGAGACTTGCAATGGTGACTACGAGGATGTAGCAAGAAGAAAGATCCCTAGCAGACGATCTGATTGCGTTCGTACAGCAGAATTCCTCGCAAATCTGCAGGAATAGGTGTTGAAGAACCCTGGCATTGGAATTCGGGCTTTGTTCGTGGAGTTGCTAACTGTAGTCAAGCCCTGGATAACAAGGGTAGCCAATGGTAGGCCGTATGTATGGCAGCAGGATTCGGCCCCTTGCCACACCTCTGGGAAAAGTCAAAAATGGTTGTCTGAAAATTTCTATGACTTCACCAGTCCAAATGTTTGGCCTCCAAACTCCCCAGACCTTAACCCCATGGATTATTTTGTATGGGGCGCAGTTGAAAAAGACACCAATCGCACTTCCAGTAATACAAAAGCCCAGTTAATGGATAAAATTAAAACAGTTTTTGCGGCCCTTCCCAGGGAGACTGTAGCATCAGCTTGTTCGAGGTTCCGAAGCAGAATTGAAGCTGTGATCGATGCTAATGGTGGTTATTTTGAGTAAATCTTGTTGATAGTATTGTAATTAACTCTGCCTGTAATGTTTTTTTGTCAATTCATTAAATTTAATAGATACAAAGAAGATTTTCTTTTTCCTTACGAAACTGTCAAATTTATCCCGAACACCCTGTATATTTGAAGGACAGTGTTGAACAATGCATGGTGTGATGTGTATAAATAGGGAAACTGACATTTGGGTGTGCACACTCAAAAATGAGTGTGAACAGGGATCACTTGGGCAAGTGGTTCTAGTGGACCCAACTGTCTTAAATGTTTGTATATATATGCTAGAAGTATCAGAAACAGGTGTGAAGAAGTTTTATCTTTGATTAGTATCTTGACCAAATATCATTGGTAACACATGCCTATTAAATTATTTAAGGAGTTTACAATGTATACTGAAATATTAATTAAAAGAAACTTTAATAAATACCTTCTATATTTCAGCAACATCATATTGCCATCTTCATGGGAACATACAACTATGACACATGCATGCAGGCACTACAAAAAGCAAATGAAGCAGAAGAGAGAAAACTATTGTTGTTCCTAGAATCCTAAATGTGCCCCCTAGTGGGCTATATTGGGTTGTCTTGGCTGTTGGGCTGAAGTTCTCAAGATGCAAGCTTCCCAAATTTGTTGAGGTTTGGAAAGTTTTTTTAGAGCTGAGGCTGATTCCATGAATAATCTTTCATATTTAAATTTGCTGCGGTGTATTAACGTGGCTTTCTTCCAACGTATTCTGTGGCGGGTATCCAGAGCATGGTCTGCAAGCCCAGAGTGGCTGTACTGGTGAAACCGAATGTAGTCTTTGTGTTCTGAAATTCTGACATTCGCTGTCCTGCCTGTTCGGCGAAAGTAGGACTGCAAACAACCTGTTATACCCCAGGGAGGTCTAGGGGAAGTGGTTGGTCTTTGGTGGAGTGCATAAGGGATGGCAATTTTTATATGGTTTGTAACAAGGTAAGGCCATATTTTTTTAAGATTATGGTTAACTTTTCAGAGGTGCCCTGGATATAGGAAATGGTGATGGATTTAGTGTAATCTTTATTATGAAGGAGAGGAAGGAGGTTGTGGTTAACTGGTTTTAATATTTTTTAGGGCTTGTAGCCATTGGCTAAGAAAGTGTTAAGGATGTGGTTTGGTTCAGTGGTTAGGGTATTGTCATCTGAACAGATTAATTTTGACCTGTTATATAGTGTTTTTATAATCCCATATTGTTGTGAGGGGGGGAGGGGGGAAGAATTGCTGGTGATTTCTGTAAATAGAGAAAAACCAAGGATCCATCAGGCTGGCAAGTGATTAGAGTGTCTAGGAAAGGGAGACTGTTGTTTCCTCTTTTTCCAAGGTGAACTGGATTCTGGGGTGTTGGTTGTTTAAGTGTGTTAAGAAGGAGTGGAATGTATCTGAGCCATGTGGCCAAATAGCAAACACATCATCAATGTAGCAAAGCCAAACAGTGGGTTTTTGTGGGGCTGAGTTGAAAGCTTTCTCTTGAAAAGTCTCCATAAAGAAGTTGACCTGGGGGTGGGGTGAGTGGTGAACCCATGGCTGTTCCCTCTATCTGTTTGTAGAATTTTTCTTGCAAAACAAAATAGCCTGAGTTCACTGTGAACTGAAATAGGGTTGAGATATCGGGAGGAAATTTGGTTTGGATGAGCTCTAAGGTTTCCTTGAGTTGGACATTTGTGAATGGGGGGGGGATGTCAAAACTGACCATTATGTTAGTATGTTGGAGTGAGAGGTGTTCTATACTGGCTTTGAAGTGGGCTGAGTTTTTTTTGTGTGTGATGGTGTATTGTCAGTATAGTGTGTGAGCGCTTTGGCTCATTTGTATGTGGGGGAATCAATGCCATCTACTATGGGACATAATAGCACATTTTGTTTATGTATTTTTGGAGGTCCATATATTGGGGGGGGGGGGGGGGGTAATTAAAAGGTTTTAGTTTGTTGGTAACTTCCACAGGCCATGAAGTGACCTTCTTAAGGAGCCTTTGGAGCTCTAATTTGGGAGCTGGTGGGAATTATACTCAATAGGGAGAGGGAGGTAGGTAGCCCGATCTAACATTAAAGCATTAAGCTTACCTGTGTAGTCGGTTTGGTTGACAACCACAGTGGCATTTCCCTTATCTGCATTGGTGATTACTATTTCCTTGTTTTTCTTCATTTCTTGCAGAGCTTTATATTCTCCTTTGGATTGGTTGGTTTTTGGTGGTCTTGCTTTGGTGAGAACACCGGCTACATCCAGTCTGATATTGTTGGTGATGGTGATATGGTTTGGAAGGTTGTGGATACCACGTTCTATCTAAATCATTATTTCTTCGGCAGGTTTTTTTTAAGGATATATGGCGAAATTGTGGCCACATGCCAATGCGTCGAGTGCCTCAGGCTTCAAAGTAACGGAAGAAAGGTTGATTACAGTGTTGAGTGGTTGTTGAGGTTCGGAGGCAGAGTCCTTTTTTCAAGTTTTCAAATTTTTTGATATGCCGACTTCGTATCTTTTCAAATTCTTTTGCTACCGAAGTTCATGTGACGTCGTAGAGAATCGCCCAAAGGTTGTGGTTCAGCATGTCGGAAAGCTCCTCCTCTAGCGTACGAATAGCTTTGTTTACGCCTGCTAGGAGAATGTGCATAGCCTTCTGTGAAGAGAAACGGTGCTTAAATTTTACACAATTTAGTTGTCTCGATATCTTCAGCTTTAGTTTGCCATATTGGCAGACCTTGCGTGCGATAGAATCTCCATGGATGATAGTAATTCTTGTAGATAGGCTTATACGTTGGTAACACAACTATTAAATTATGTAAGAAATTTAGAACATATACTGGAATATTAATTAAAAGAAACTTTAATAAATACCTCCTACATTTTGGAGGTCTTGCTTTGTCTTGCTATATTTTGGCAATGTCACATTGCTATCTTCATGGGAACATATAACTATGACACGTGCACGCAGGCACTACAAAAAGCAAATGAAGCAGAAAGGAGAAAACTACTGTTGTTCCTAGAGTCCTAAAGGTGTCCCCTAGCGAGCTATATTGGTTGTCTTGGCTGAAGTTCTCAAGATGCAAGCTTCCCAAATTTGGGGCAGTCTCATGTACCCAAATTTGTTGAGGTTTCAAAATTTTTTTTTTTAGAGCTGAGGCTGATTCCATGAATAATCTTTCATATTTAAATTTGCTGTGGTGTATTAACGTGGCTTTCTTCCAACGTATTCTCTCGCGGGTATCCAGAGCATGGTCTGCAAGCCCAGAGTGGCTGTACTGGTGAAAGATAATACAGTTTCAGGAATAAAGTGTAGGGTTATTCTAGTTTTAGAATAGACAGAGAGAACAAAATGGGTGGTTGGGTGTTGTTAGTGATAGTAGAAGAGTTACTACCAACTAAGTTTGAGGATTTTTGAAAAGGCAGTTCATGACTGAGAGAGAGAGATAGATAATGCACTCGAATCTATTTGGTGTGAGATAAGGGTCAATAGGGCAATGTCGACGTAGGGTGCAAGAGCAGAACTAGATGATATGCACCAGCAGCAGATTAGTTCTATAAGTAAGGACAGGGTCATTATCATGAGTGACTAAATATGGGGATACAGATTGGAATGAGGAGAGATTGATTGGATTTACACAGCTACTGCAAGATAATTATTTGAGATGATGTGTTGGAGAGAACTCATGGATCCATATTCAAGGTAGTCATTTTGCTTCCAACTGGAGAGAGTGGCCATTTATTGTTATTCTGGGAGGTGTTTAGTCATGCTGAATTCTCAGTCATGTGTGGAATAGCAGATCTGGAGATCATGTTAAATTTAGAGGACAACTTGGAGCACAGTGGCATGATATAATGCAAAGAAAGAATGTCATTGATGCATGGGAAGTAATTCAAGGATATTTGAATTAGACTGCATTCCTAGGGTGAGAAGAATAAAAAGAAGGCTGTAATTAAATGGATAAGTAGTATCATCAAGCATGAGCTGTGAAAGAAGAAATTGTTGTGGAGAGAATATAAGCTGAAGTGTGACCAACAGGCTCTTGAACAATACAAGGCACAGGCAAAAAAAGGTGACAAGTATGGTAATGAAGGTTAAAATCATATTATGGGATGAAATTAGCAGAGCTGAGCAGCATTCCAAAGAATTCTTTTGTAATATTCCAGCAAATAAAAAGAAATATGATTACCGAAAGAATTCTTTGAATTCTTCTGCAGGTATGAACTGAAGAAATAGTTGAATTACCGAGTGATTATTTTATGAAGGTTTATCATCAGGATGAAGGAAAAGTAATGGCTGATGAGACAGGCACTGATGTAATCTTTGAGGTAGTGAACTGGAAGTGCCTGGGATATTGCAAAATATCCCAGGGATCTGGGAGTTATGGTTGATACAGAACTTGACAAAATAGCACAGAAGATCACTTGGATGCTCAAAAATATACCAACTAGTAGGGACAAAGAGGTTATTATTATTCCTCTTTATAACGATTTGATATGTTCACACCTGGGCTAATGTTCTCAGATTTGCTAACCAATAAAGGAATCCACACTGTGCTTTCAGAGAGACAATGCTATTATGACAATAAAAGAAATTGTTTAGCAGGAACAACTGCAAGTGCTACAAAGTTGATTAGGACAAGGCCTAAAGAAATATAGTACTAACTACAGTAGCTTTTTTTTTTTTTTAGTGTATCTGGTATTACTTTAGAGACTACAGATTTGAGTGTTCTGCCCATAACCCTATTTTTTAATAACCTCTGTTATTTTTATTGCACAAAATTCTATAAAGAGGAAACTCCATTAATGGGCCCACTACCTGTTTGGGGAGGTGTTAAGGGGCAGCGCAAAGCAATGGTTCTGCAAAAGGACAGAAATGGCAACGATAATGGCTTTAGGCAACTGGAACATCTTCTCTCTGGCAGGAAAGGAGAAGGAATTGGTCGAGGAAGCCAAGCGCTACAAACTAGATTTAGTTAGGCATTCTTTGACCAAGAGGAGAGGCTCTAGAACTGTTGACCTGGATGAGGAGTGGAAACTCTACTACTCTGGTGTGAGCCCAACAATGTCTGCTCAGGCAGGTGTGGGGGTACTCAAAAGACCCCGGCTGTCTGTGTTAAGACTCCAGATGAAAAACCACGACTTGGTTGTGCTGCAAGTCTATGCACCTAATCTGGAGTCAGAATACTCTGCCTTCCTAGAGGAAGTGGATGCTGCTTTTGACATGGTGGCAGACATGGAATCAGTCCTGCTAATGGGAGACTTCAATGCACATGTTGGAACAGATGACCCACATACAGAGGGGTGTGGTTGGGAGGAACAGAGACCCTGATCTTAATGCGAATGGGTTGAAATTATTGGACTTCTGCAGTACTAAGCTTGTCCATAATGAATACCTTCTTCCAGCACCGAGAACTCCATAAGTATACCTGATACAGGGATACACTTGGACAAAGGTCTTTGATTGACTTATTTATAGTCTCAGCAGACCTATTTTCCTCAGAGCTGGATGTTCATGTGAAGAGAGGGACAGAACTGTCAAATGACCACCACCACCACCTTGTTGTCTGCACTCTACGGTTTCAGAAACCAGATGCTACCATCAACGCTGGTAGGCCTAAACAGCTATACTGTGTGAAATGGGAAGCATTGGAAAATGAGGCTGTGAGGAAGAATTTTGCAGATGACATTTCCTCCAGGTTCAAAGAGATTCCCAAGCATACTGCAGATATTGAGGAGGAGTGGGAGCTGTTCAGAACTGCTGTCACTGCCTCTGCACTCTGTGGCAGAAAGCGGCTCGGCATGGCAATGGGTGAGAAAAGGACACCCTAGTGGAACCAAGAGGTCCAAAAAGCTGTCCGGGCAAAAAAAGAGGCCTACCTAACAGGTCTTAGGGTCAGGTTACCTGAGATGTGTTTCCGGTACACTGAGGCACGAAAAGCTGCTGCTGAGGCAATAAAGACAGCAAAGCAGAAAGCTTGGGAATCCTTTGGAGAAAGATTAGACTCATCCTATGCAAATGCAAACGAAGTATTCTGGCAGCCCATACGCCACCTTCGAGGGAGGAAATCGTGCACAGCAAGGGCAATTAAGGCCTCTGATGGTGCACTTTTAACAACCGAGAAGGATATCCTCCTCGGATGAAGGGAATACTTTAAGAGCCTTCTTAACCCAGGTGGCCCAGCAGTTGTGGATATCCAAGAGATGCAGATCAGAGTGATGACTAGTCTCGCAACAGAAGAGGTCCATTTAGCAATAAAATTGGGCAAGGCTGTTGGTGATGATGAAATTCGGCCCGAAATGCTAAAAGCCTTAAATCGAGAGGGTGTTCTCTGGCTGACTTGAGTGTGTCAGACTGCTTGGATATCTGAGCGAGCACCAAAGCAATGGCAGACAGACATAATAATACCAGTCTTCAAGAAGGGAGACCAAAGAGATTGCAGCAACTATCGTGGCATCTCTCTCTCTCTACTCGGCCTGCCTGGGAAAGAATATGCTAGGTGCCTGGAAAGGAGCAGAAGCATAGTTCAGTCAAAGTTACAGAAGAATAATGTGGCTTTCGTCCTGGTAGAAGCACAACTAACCAAATCTTCACTTTAAGGCAAGTCTTTGAGAAATCTTGGGAATATGCCAAGAATGTCTACACATGTTTTGTGGACTTGGAGAAGGCATATGACTGGGTTCCTCGGGATAAGCTTTGGCAAGTAGTATAGGAGTATGGAGTGAATGGCCAACTATTAGCTGCCATCAAGTCCCTGTATGAATGCCTGGAGTTTTGTGTCAGGGTAAATAGCACAAAGTCTGAACCTTTCACAGTCTCCTTTGGCCTCCACCAAAGGTGTGTTCTGTCACCCCTCCTTTTCATAATATTTATGGACTGAATTGATAGGCACAGCCGAGGCAGTGAGTGTGTCAGAATTGGAAGATGTAGCATTGGACGTCTGCTTTTTGGATATGACCTAGTTCTGCTTAGCTCTTCCACAGATGACCTCCAGCCGACCCTGGATAGGTTTGTAGCTGTTTGTGCAGAAGTTGGAATGAAGATCAGTGTGGCCAAAATTGAAACATTTGTGGTCTCAAGACAACCATCCCAGTGCACTCTACATGTGAGTGGCGTTCCACTGAGGCAGGTGGAGAAGTTTAAATACCTTGGGTCCATATTCATGAGTGATGGAAAGTGGGACGTAGAGCTAGATACTTGGATTAGCTCAGCAAGCGCATATAATGCGGGAGCTTGGCCGTTCGGTAGTATTGAAGCGGGAGTTAAGCCAGAAGGCAAAGCTGGCTGTCTTCAATACAGTCTATGTCCCTATCCTCACCTATGGTCATGAGAGTTGGGTAATGACTGAAAGAATGCAGACACGAATCCAAGCGGCTGAAAGGAGGTTCCTTTGAGGGGTTGCAGGGCTGACAACTCGACCGAGTCAGAAGCTCTGCAATGCGGGAAACCCTCAATACTCAACCATTGCTTCTCCATGTTGAGAGATCACAGTTACATTGGTATGGGCACCTGGTCAGAATGCCACAAGAAAGGCTACCCAAGCAGGCCCTCTTTGCCAAGCCAGAGGGGTGGGAGGACACGTGGAAGGCCAAGGACTCGCTGGATAGATTATATCCCCACAACCCAATTAGAAAGGTGGGCCTTGAAGATTTATGTATGCATGTGTTCTATAATGTCGTGATTTTTAGGAACACATATGTAGCATTATAGGATAAACAATGGGTACAAAATTTCAATGAAAACCTTGGAGATGTGGAAGTGGCTGAGAAGATTCAGAGGTGGGTAACCAAGATGGTTTTTGGACTGTGGAATGTTCCATATATGAGAACAGATTGAAGATTTGAACATGGGTTACAAAAATTGGTAGACAGAAGGAAAAAAAAACCAGGAGATATGATGACAGAAACATGGCAGCTACTAAAAGAGCTTTATAGAATGGAGATGTGTGTGTGTGTGTGTCTTGGGGGGGGGGGAGGAGAGAACAATGGGTTGGAACAACTTTACTCAATTTCATTGGAAGTTGAGTAAAGTTGCAGTTAGTAAGGATGTGTGATTCAGATTTTTTGTTATGAGGATAGTGAATAAGTGAAATGGGTTGCATGAAGTGGCTGTTAGTGTGCTTTGTCAATGAATCAGTTAAGGAGAGATAGGATAGGTATTGTGTCTCTTCACATGATGAGATTTTGGATGCATTATGGGAAGTATGATAGGATTATTGTGAATAATGCCTGTGGGATAATAATGATATTAATTCATGAGTGAGATAGTAATAATGTCTTTAATACAGCACCCGAAACATGAGTAATTAATCTGGTTATAAGAATCCCAGTAATGAACATTTTGTGAGAGCAACAATCCTAAAGGAATCCACACTGTACTTTCAGAGAGACAATGCTATGAAAATAAAAGTTGTTGTTTATCAGGAACAACTGCGAGTGCTACAAAGTTGATTAGGACAAGGCCTAAAGAAATATAGTATTAACTATAGTAGCTTTTTTTTTTTTTTTAGTGTATATGGTATTACTTTAGAGACTGTGCAGATTTGAGTGTTTTGCCCTATTTTTTTTCAATAAGCTCTGTTATTTTTATTGCACAAAATTCTATAATGTCGTGATTTTTAGGAACACATATATAGCATTATAGGAAAAATAATGGATACAAAATTTCAATAAAATCCATGCAGCCAAAGTCTAAGAATAATTTGTGTGAGGAAGGACAAAAATTTTAATAGCTGCTTATGCATATTGCAATACCTAATTATGGAAACAGATAATAAAACAAGTAAGATTGGAATGTTGGATATCAGGTTAAACAAGTTTATATAGAATAAGAGAGAAATCAACCAAAAGAACAAGCTAGAGTATATACTTCAGATAAAGTATATGCTTAGAAAGAAGTCAATGGACACACTCATGGACAAGGTGCATCATGCCATGTGTTTGTAGCCAGTATAAATTGGAGAAATACCATGTTCTCAAGTCAGTGCAACTATATCTGGGTGAAATGGCTGTGAGTAGGGAAAAAGTTTGAAAGAGGTGCTGTGATAGGATGCCACATTGCAGGCCTATCTGTTTGGCAAATTGTTGAGCTTGTCTTAATATGCATCAGTGATACCATACTAAGATGGAAGTGCAGGGAGTCAACTGTAAGTGCTACCTGCAGTAGATGACCCACCACATTCAACGAATGTGACTGTATGGTGCTACGAAGGATAATCTGCAAAAACCAATATTCACCAGCCACATTAAATGCGGAGTTTCGGGCAATGACTGGAAACAAATCTGCACAAAAACAATCAGAACAGAGGCTCACAACATTGGTTTCCATAGTTGGACCACAATATGCAAGTTCCACATTACCCAAACCAACATGCAGCATCATCTTCAGTGGTGCCAAGAGTCTATACCATAGGACATGGAAGATTAGAAAGTAGTGTTATGAAGCACTGGACCAAGCAGATGGACAGGTGTGGGTGTGGCAGATGCCCTGAATGTCTCTAACCAGAGTGTGTAACCTCAACTATGAAATTTGGAAGTGATGGTATGGTCCTGTTTATGATTTGGACCTCTGTATGTGGTGCCACAAACATTGAACTCCGAGAGATGTCTGAACATTCTGGATAATGCAATGCTTCCTACTTTGTGGCATTTCTTTGGAAATGACTATTTCTCTTTCAGTAAGACAATGCATGATGTCATAAAGCTGTTGCTGTAACTGTGTGGTTTGTGGACATGAACGTCATCACACTTGACTGGCCTCCACAGAGCACTGACCTCAACCTTATTAATGGAATGAACTGGAGTGCCAGGTAAGGACAAGGGACATCCACTTCACAATAGTCCAAGACCTCATTATGTGCCTACAGGAAGAATGGGCCAAAATTCCCATTGATCACTTAACATACATTTGTAGAAAGTATGCTCCATAGGATTGCTGCAGTCATCACAGCAAAAGGAGGTCCTACATCTTATTAAGGTAGGTGCCATGGCTGTTTGCTCCCCACATGATGGGGTCCATTACTTCCTTCCAAGAAGTGTATAAGACAAAGTATGAAACCTATTTTAACATACGAATCTGAGAATTAGGTTAGAAAAAAAAAAGAGTTCATCAAAGAATGAAGATACTGACATGTCAGATCTGAGAAAAATTAGGGGAGTGAACAGATGGTATCGATGACAAAACCATATTAAAAATAAAGATATCAAAAAAATTTGATATCATTAATGTTTAAGAATGCACAAGGATAGCTAATTCCATGATAGTATGGTCACATAAATAGGATGGGAGATAAAGTTAGCACTTTAAACTTTTCAACCTGTACAAAACACTGTTTTGTATAAAAATGGCAGGAGGACCCAGATAAATGGGTTGATGCAGTTAGGAGTATTTCAGAAAATGCTACATAAGTAGCACAATGTTAGATAATCATAATCACTGATAACATTCCTTGAGGATATCCACCAGAAAAAGATAATGAAAAAAAAAATGTATATAAAGATTTCTCTGTCCAGCACTCTTGTATTTTTGATTATATTGAATAGGTGATCTACTTCAAGCGTAGATAACATCCAATGCCTGGCATATGAGATCACTATCTTGCATACTGGATATTTGAAGTGGGTTGAAAATGGTACTGTGTTTCATTTCTAAAGTATGACTTGCATTATTCAATGGTTAACTCACTCATAGAACTAATGTATTAAAGGTTTCTCACATTTCAAGAGTGGGACTATCATAAAAAAATAAAAAGAAAAGCATTATGTAATTTGTTTGAATGGACACTGATAAAAAGAAATTATACTTTCCTCCGTCTCTACTGCTAAACATATAAATAAAAATACATAGTGTCCACATGGACCTCCCTAATTTCAACATGTTACTACCACTTAAGTGTGTGGACCATGTGTCAAAATTGCACAAATGTGAAGGAACACTCACCAAATTTTTGTAAAAAAATTTCCGGATGAAACTTGTAGAGTCTCTAGAACGTTTGAACAACCCAAACCTTACATATTTCCACATTTCAATTTTTTTACTGTTCTTTGAAACTAGGGAGGTCCAATGTGGACATCCTGTATCTTTAGAAATAGTAAACTGAATAAACTTACTAAAATTGAACATGTGGAATATACAATATATCCTCCAGATTGTGAATTGGCATTTACACAGTCGATGGCAGCCAGAAGAAGTTCTTTTTGAAGGTGAGAACATCTTAAAATATCTGATTCATCCTTTAATAAAAAAAACAAGTCAACATTAGCTAAGAGCATTAAAACAAGTTATTCATTAACAATAACATCCTCTTCAAAAATATCATCCTTAATGATTAACATAAACTGCCATAGCATAGATGTTTGTAAGACTTTAGTCATGTTAGTCCTAATCACAAAAGTTGTAAACCTATAGCACATTTAGTATTGTAGGTGGACTACGAATCAAATAATCCAGAAACCTGCTCTAGAGACTACACATTGTACTTTTTCAAGCCTCTTCAGGCTTCTGCTAAAAAAAGTGGTAGTCATGAAAATAAGATGGAAATAATTTATCATCTAATTTTTTTTAAAGTTATGATTATGGTTTATAGTCAATGCTTTTTGATGGTGTTACCTCACTTTGTTAAGTCTACTGATATTTTACTGGATGCAAATAAACCAGTTCTTCGGACCATAAAGCACTTCTCAGAAATATAAAACACTAAAACTAAGGAATTAATGAAACTATTAATTGCAAAGAGAAAAAAAGCAAGAACCCTGAAAACACAACACTAAGAAACAAACAAACAAACAAAAAGAATAAATATATAAAAGCAACACAAAAACTACTACTAAAAACAATTTCATATTCACTGACACTCACACATTCATTCAGTGGTCATTTCATCAACTACTAACTTGGTTAGCTACACAGATAACATCACTGCTCTCTAACCAATAGACTGTGGGTTCAAATCTCCTGCTGTGGTTTGTGTGAATGCAAATAGATGGTAGATAAATTTCATCACCTAGGGTGAGATCATCATCATTCTGCTTACTGAAATCCTTAAGTGGTTCGAAAAACTTTCATGTTTGGTTTCTAGAGCTGAGTTCACAAGTTATCTAGCAATCAGTGAGTGGGAAACACACACATACAAGGATGTAAGATACACAAACACAAATGATGTACACCATCACTTACATTCAGACATGACATTCTGTTTTTGACTAAACTTCAAACAGCAGATATAACAGCACAGTACATTTTGACTGTCCAATATACTCAGAATGATTCTTTTCACCACCTCTCATTCATGATCTGATGTTTCATGCCAGAGAATGCAGATGGACAAGTCATCTTCCTAGATGACTATATCGAAAACTCTTTTCCAATTTCACCAACCAAGCTGGAAGGAATGCAAAAGCACCAGCTGTAACTAATGATCTATAGCAAGTTGCCCATCTACCAAGCAGAACACCAAATAATGTTCTCTACTCTTCCAACTCTTGATCTTTTCTTAACCAGTTTCCTTCCAAGTAGATTGTAGAGGTTGCCTCTTCTCTACTCCTGGAAAACTAGACAAACTTGTGCAAGTTTCCTCTCTTACAGAAGGTCTTTCCTTCAGTCACTCTCAACCTTATGTGCTTTGGCACTGAAATAGCACAAAGTGGGATACTTTTCCATTCTATGGTTTCCAAAAAGTGTAAATAGACTACTACTTACACCTTTCCAATCCAAACAGCTGTTCCAATCTAGTTAACAGAAATTATTCTTGCTAGAACTAAGGCCTTTGTTCCCAACCTCAATTAAAATTCTTGTTCAATATCCAAGCAATATGGGTGCCAATGAAATCCAAGAATAAAATAAGCACATTGCAAGTGGCTTGCAACAAGAACTTTAGTTTCATTCTTTGCTGAAACTGAAATCTGACTTTGCAGAAATAACTCAGGGCTTTGTTTTATTGTCTGCTTTCTTTCTCTTAGATACAGTTTTGCTTTTGCTAATGACAGTATACTTGTTACTCACTTGATAAATCTTGCAGTGCATAAACATTGCAAGCTTAAAGATTGCCCACAACCAGTGCGTTTAACATAGCTGCCCAAGCATTCAATAATCGGAATGTGATACCGAAATACAGTCCGGCTTTATTTCTTGCAAAATCCACCTAAGTTCCATGGGGTAATCCAGCACTGAAAAGGAAAATCTGAAGAGAAGAACCATCTACCATAACACATAGGGAACAGCAAAGGAAAAAAAACTGGTGACTCAACTGCAAATGGCAGAAGGAAGACTATAAGACAATAGCTTGGTAAGTAGACCTCTATTCCAGATCCAATCAAATGTCCTTGAAATATCAAGTGGACCCACAAGAGTTAGTCCAAAACATTTCATAGCATGTGTCCAAAGGTGGAGAAGGTTGAGAGATCTGCTGTGGAGTGATAGTAACAGAATACAAGCTTTGTAGAGATACCTATAATAAAGAAGTTGGCTGTTGATTATAACCTTCTCCCATGCATTCAAGAGGAATGAGATGAAGGCAATGGGTAGTCTGATAGTTCACTTTTGTTCCTTTTTTGGGATTGGGTAAATATAGGTTTGCATGCACACCACATGTAATGACAATTTGTACAGACAATACAAGTTGGGTATTAATAATGGCGCACAACTATGGGAGAGATCTGAACTGAGAGATTTGTTGGTATTCAAGCAAAAAAATTCTTCTGACATCTTTCAGATGAAAGAGCAGAGGAGGGAGGGAGACATGCAACGAGTAATTCTTGTATAAAGATCTAGACAAGAGAAATAAGATAAGACTGATGCCAGAAAGTTAGTTTGGTGGAATCACAATGGTATCCACTGGATTTGAGAAAGGCAGATACATCTAACAGCCTTGGCAAGGGACCAGAAGGCTCAAATGCAATCGGAGCAAAGAGGTCAGTTTTTACATTTGGCTCTTGCAAAGCCAGATTTGGATTTGAGGATGACTGATTTGCAATACTGTGTTGCACGACAAGCTCGATGCACCTGCAATAATTTCCAAACCTCAACAAATTTGGGTGAATGGAACTGTCCCAAATTTTGAAAACACTCATCCTCAGAACTTGACTCCAACAGCCAAGCCCACTCAATTTAGTCAACTAAGGGATAGCATTTAGGACTCTAGGCCCAATTCTGGTTGCCCTTCTTTAGCCCCATTTAGATAGTTTAGCATCTGCACGCACGTACCATTGTTCTATGATTCCTGATGATGGCAGTGTAATGTTGATGAATATTGGAAGTATTATAATTAATATTCAGTACACATTGTAATTTCCTCAAAAATACTAGCTATGAATAGCCAACTTATAAATCTTTTATCAGAAATAATAAATTGGACCCCCCCCCCAGAGACTGTAAAAGACCCCGAGGACAACCATTTAGCCAATGGAAGGATGAAATTAGGAAACACGGAATGGTATGGCAACGAGCAGCACAGGAAAAGACCAAGTGGAGAAATCTTGTAAGGACCATCATTTAGCAGTGGATTGGAACGGATGATGATAATACCTTGTAGTTGTTATTTAGAACCATAATCTAACCTCTTTTTTGTCTATTTTGTTTTGGTAACACCAATTATGTCAATGTAGTTTGTCTAATTCCTTTTTCCACTAATACTAATTATGTTGTGGTTTGGAATTCTGCTGATACTGAATTTGAGCTTATTCTAGTAGTTGACTTTTTACTCTTTTCCATGGTTTCCAACAACAGGGAGGCCTTAACCAGATGATAATAAGCTGGACTGATATTTCATGTTGTACCATTGTTATCTTTTGGTTTAAGCCAATATAGAAAACACAATCTGGTTGGCTAAATTCCAAATTGCAGCCTATCCTCATTCATTCAGTATCCATGTAGATATCTATGAACAGAATGCAGTGGACATTAGGTCAGAAACCCTATTCACTTCTCTGCATTCTTTTCCCAGTTTGTCTAGCTTTAATCCATTTTTTAAAAATTTGATATCAATTTTGCACACAGAGTTTTAGTCCTAGAGTAAGACAATTCCACAGAACAGAAACAGAATTGTACGAGGTGGGGTGAGGTACCCAAAAATAACCAGCATCTGAAACTTGGTACATGCACATTTTCTAGCTACGGATGCTGCTAGGAATCGTGAGTATGCAGTTTTCCGTGCCAGTCGACAAGTGGCGTCATCCTATGTGAACTGGTTCATTGTTCTGGCTGCTTTTTTGTTAAGTGCTTACAAGCAAGTTTGATGATTTTGTGATGACTGACCACAAGGAACAGAGAGTGTGCATGAAATTTTTTCTTTTTTGATAAAACTTTAAGGATGATGCTTTAGGAAAAATGCAGGTCTATGAGTGGTTTTCTCTTTCAAAAATGGGGACATGTCAGTTGAAGACTAACCATGATCTGGCTGACCTTCAAAAAAGAAATGAAAACATCGAAAAAGTTTGCGAAGCAATCAATGAAGGTTGTCTAAAAACCATCGAGCAAGTTTCTGAAGAGACAAATTTGTCATGGAGTTCATGCCAGCAGAGTTCAACAGATTTTTGCTAAATTTGCGCTTCTTTTGCTCATAGAGGATAAAAAAAAAAAAAAAAAAATTGTGAATGTTTGCCGCGATTTGAGGAAACAAGTTCTTAATGGCCAGAACTATAGCACCAAACCTCATCCTCAGTCACAATTTCTGAAAGTTATGACTGGGGATGAGTCTTGGTGCTTCGGTTATGATCCAGAAACAAAGCAATCATCAAACCAATTTTGAGGTTTGTCCACATAATTCTACTTGAAATTGTCTTTCACTCAACTTTATCTTCATGTTTGGTTGAATGCTGTCGCTATTCCTTCCTTTTCTTGATCATTATTATCCAAATATAAGACCCACTACTTATTATTTAGTAGGATCTCACCTGTTTTAGTTTTATTTGTCTCAGTAATGCCAATTATGTCCATATGCTACTTTTCCAGTTCTTCTACAAGTTCAATTTTTTTTCCCTTTCTATCAATAGAAAGGGTGTCGGTTCCTATCTTCAATTCTTTTAGATGGTGTTGAACTGGAATTTTTTCAAGGAGCTGAATGTTCACTGTTCATCCTGGTTCCATGACGAAATCAATGGGTGGGCAACAACATTCCATCTGACATGAAATATCATCATATTTATTTCTGGTTTAAGTCAACAGAAAATACATTTTGGTTGACTATGTCTCAAATTATCATCCCACCCCTCATTTGTTAATAAGCAGTGAATATCTACTAATGGGGTATACCACATGAGGGTGAGGATTCAATATTAGGTCAGAAGTACCAGTTGGTTCTCTGCATTCTTTAAAGATGATGTGGAGGCTCTCACCAAAAAGAAAGAAAGTAATAATACCATAATAGTCACAACAATATAACTCCCAACTTTACTTACCACAATTTTTTTAATGGATGTTAAAATCAGTGTTAAAAGTGGATAATAAAATTGAGGGTATTCAGAGAAGACTGAGGAATTACATCATGATGCATATGAGAACTGGTTGGTTAGTTAAAATATGATGAAGAGGAGATTTAATTGAAGTTTACAAGTTAGTTCAGAGGCCTACAAAAGGTAGAGAACAAGAGCTTGCTGCATTTGGCAAACTAGTCTCTACTTACAGACATAATACAAGTTAGTGAAGATGACAGAATAAATATATATGCTCTCACATTTGGTTTGATGCACCTAAGAACACTAAAAATTTTTTCTACTGTTCAGAAGAGAGCAATCTGGCTAATTGATGATCTCTCTTTTCATACTCTTCAGCCACTGTCTCATACATAGTCAGTTTTCACAATCGCTCCCACTTCCCCCACTTCTAAATCTACAATAAAATTAGCAGCAGCTGCTCAAGTACCTTTTACACTCGAACTGACTCACTGAGCCTACTCCCATTCTTCTTTCATTCCATCTACTGTACTTCAATTCTATGGAACATCCTTCCTTATGAAGTATTCCCCCAAAACTACAACCTTCAGTTCTTCAAAAATAATATCAACAGATTATTTTGCACCTGACCTTTGTCAACACATGGGGTATTTGTTTTCTGTAAGCCTTACAGCATTTTATGTGTAGGAGTGATAAGAGAAAAAATAAATAAAATAAATGTAAATATTACCTTATTTATTTTGACTTGTGGATCTTTTGATACAACACCTGTTCCACTGCATGGAGCATCAAGCAAAACACGATCAAAATCATTCTTTATCTGAAAAAGTTATATGTTTTACCATCATTATGAATATTTAAAAAAAGTCAATAAAATAAAAAAATTTAAATATCTGAAAAATATGATTTATTCAGGAAATTTTCCAAATGAAACATCATTAACATAGTCATTGAATAAATTTAAATAATTATTTCTATTTTAACAAAACTGTGTAATGTAATCACATTTTCAAAGTAGCATATTGGTTGTTTTGAAGCTAAAAAACTGCAATAAAGTCAACAAAAGCTCTGTTCCGAAAATTATAAAGTGGTCATATGTCCAAGAGAAGAAAAGGGAAAGATAAAGTCATTTTAATAATGCTCCAACTTTAATTTTTCTTTCATTAACTACCAATATGTCATCAAAATATAACAAACATTCAACAAAATTAAATTTTGATTTGTGGGTCCTCTGATAACACCATGAACAAGTTAATATTTGGAGACTGACAATCAGTCTCCAAATAATTATAATTTTTTAAATTAATTATTGCATTTACTTAAAAAAAAAAAGAAGTAATAATATGGCTTTGTTTATTACTTTATACTATCAGAGAAAGCAGATACATAAACCATTCAGAGATACAATAAGTAAAAAATAAATAAAAATTAAAATTAAAAAATAATAATTAGTATAGGAGTCAGCCAATGATAGCAATTAATCCCATTGGTTAGCCAAGTGGTTAGTGTATCCACTCTCCAATCAGGAAGCCGTGTTAATAGAAGTTTTGTGAATGGGCAATAAAAGTTGTCTTTCAGTGCATAAGTAGAGGCCTGTAGTGGTTTGCAAAGCTCCATGCTTTGTATCTGAGCAGGGTTTCCAGGTTACCCGACCCTCCACCCACCCACTGTATTAATACTAATGCAAACAGCATTTTGTGAGTATGATTTACATAAACATATAGTATTAATTCAATAAAGAAATTTATATACAGATATTTTTGTTGCATCTTTTTATAATAATCTGTGCTTTATTAAAATTTAATACTGAATAATGCAAACTTTATACAGATGACTTTCACTATAGCAAACACTCTGTTATGCTAAAGGAGTTCAGTCTAGCAAACTACATACTATAATAACTATTCCTGTGGTTCCTACAATTTGCTACAGAGCCTGCAGAGCAGACAAACATCAGAAGTGTAGTAAAGGCTTCTAGAATACATTCCACCTCAAATCCTGAGCTAGAAGAGTTCTACCATGATACAATAAAAGGAGGGGGAGGAGAGAATCAGGTTCCATTCAATTTGATTTTCATTTTATGCTTGGTGCTCTACAATGTCAAATTAAAACTACAGATTAGCACTTAACAATTAATCTACTGACTCATGGGATACTAACATAATAGTAACATACATTACGTAATTTCTAAACTGCAACTCTATAAAAGTTCCTATCAACAAATTTCCTCCAAATTAATCTGTTAGCTGTCAACATTCCAAGGAATCCACTTATATTTTTTTCTCCTCTTACTGCACAATCAATCCACCGAAATCTTAGCCTTACTTGGTCTTTTCTCCATCATCTCAGCAAAAAACACTTGTTCTGTTAATCTTTCTTCTCAAATTCTGTTAAATGACCATACTACCTGAGATGAGATCTGCTAACATCATCAAGTTCCTTTCCTAATATTCATCAAGCATTTTATTTCTAACTCAGCTCTCAGATTCATAATTTAAAATTGGTTTGAACACTGTCTTGTTTACAGTTAGTTAAGTGTTTTCACTAATTTCTCTCTTATTCCATATAAATTTATTTAGCTGACTTCCTATCATACTAGCTTTATTCACTCTGTTATCTATTTCCAAATTTAATTTGCCATCTTCACTAAAACTGCACCTAAATAGCCATTTAGATGTGATTTTTAGTGAAATGTTTTACTTGGATTCTCCATTCGAGATGCAGTTGATGTTTTCGATGTTTCTATTTTCAATGTCTTTTTCCTGTTGATTTTCATACTAAATTTATTACAGCAGTTATTCACTTTAGTCAGAGAATCCCACAGATTTGTATTGATTTATTTAGGAGTACAACATCATCTGCATAAAGTAAAGAGCTGAGATTAACACTTCCAATTTTCATATAATACCACTTTCGTTCATAATGTGATTCATATAGATGAATAACAGTGGAGGTAATGAGCACCTGTGTCTCACACTGATTTAACATCAAACCATCTCTTCCTGTACCTCTTTCAATTCTACCTGTTGATTTACAACTTAAATATAGACCAAATATTGCTTGATACTGTTCATCCACAGATGAAAGAACCCTCAACACTCTGCATATGCAGAAGAAGAATCCATTCCAATAATAGGGTAATCAATCCGTCTTGTGAGATGAGGTTTGTTTATTATTACACGTTGGAAAATTAGCTTTTCTTTTAAGAACATTCTAGTTTTTAAAGTGGTAACTATTTTGCTTGTATAACAGATGAAATATTTTATGTATAGTATTAACAAAATTTAAAAAAGGTATAAAATAAAAAATGTTGTAAGCCACATTTATTTTTAAGAAAGTTTTGTATAAAAAAATAATAATTATACAGAAAAACAGAAATTTTTTCAAATGCACTCAGTCATTTTAAAAAGGTTCGACATATCAATATCCTCAGTTACATTGTGATGATGAATAAAATTCTTCACTTTTGTCCAAACATACTCAATAGCATTAATAGCACAATGTTATGGTGGTAGTCTCAAAGCTAGGAACCCATGCTCTTTGAGCATTAAGTCGAATTTAAATAGTTTAGTTTTGGGCAAGTTTCTTTTGACCAAGTTGAGCAATTCAATGATTTGCATATCTGAGGAATGTTATTTGCAGAGAGCCAATCCATAATGACTTGCTTCCTATCAGAAGATGTTGAAAGTTTATTTTTCACTTGGTCAGACTATAATAAATTTAGTTTAATCCTTTATCCAAGTGTGTGCAAACAAAGTTTGCACCTGAAATTATCTTCGGGACTGGGGTAAAGTAAAGTAAGTGCAAGGAGTCGCCCAGCGTTGTACCACTTTACCCCAGTCCTGAAGATACTTTCAGGCACAAACTTTGTTTGCATACACTTGGATAAAGGATTAAACTAAATTTATTATATCCTATCAGAAGAGTTTGGAACTTTCTTTAATTGGAGGGAGTGATATGGAGCATTATCAATTATAACAGCTACATTTTTAGAAAAGTTTGGAATCAGCTTTTCCTCTGTCCACTTTTTGAAGATTGTAGCATTCATTTGCCCGTGGTAATTTCTAGTTGTTGAATTGGCTTTGTAAAGTAAACTTGATTTGGTAAAATTTTCATTTCTTCGCCTGTACACAAAATTATTATGACCATGAGGCATTTCTAGTTTGTAATACTCCATTCTTCTTTAGATTACCAACATTTTCCCAAAATTAAATTACTGTCAATTCAATTTCATCTAGATACACAATTGGTCTTTTCTCCTCCCTGAAAAGTCATATTGTTCTCAAATACTGAGTTCTAAATAAAACTAAGTCACTTCATTTTTCCTTTTTATTTTTATATGTCACTTCGTTTCCTTTTTATTCTGTGCTTTTTTGAAATAAAATCAGGGTCAGCTCTACCGATGGTGCATTTACATGGGGCAGCAAAATTCCTGGGGTGAGCCCTGAATAAAATCCAATTTCATGAAGTATTTTCCTTAAAGTTTCTCTTTCCCAAGGAAAATTTATTTTTTCTTTCAGCAGAATAATCAATTTAGGAACAGTTGGTAATTTTTTCTTGAATGCATAAAATTTGTGAATAGTTATTATTATTATGTCTACATCAAAATCATTCCAAGCTACATTTTTGAGGGTTTTCTTTCTCTGGCAGTTTTTTAGGAGATTTAAATTTTGGCTATCTTCACCTTTTCACTTCCTATGAATTCTTCTAACAGTTGACTCTGATATGTCTGCAATTTCACTTGCATGTTTTGTGGCCTGAGAAATTGGAACAAGAAGAGGAGACTACCTAATGATTCTTTTTTGCAGAATGTCAGCACATTATGTAATATTCTTTTGCAAGCGCAAACAAGTTTCTGGTTTTAACACCAGAACTTGTTGACAGTACTGGATCCATCATACAAATAAATACGAAAAAAATCAATGCAAAAAAAAAAAAAAAACAACAACAAAAACCAAGCTAGTACAGCAACAGACAAGAAAGTACGATTTTGCGTGTTGGTGATGAACTCGTAGATCCCTTATTCCTTTCTCCCCTTCAACATGAATTGGCTTTTCTTAGCACTCTGCCAGCTACGGTTCTCTCAACTGTGGGCAGACAGTATAATATCCCGTTTACACCATAACTGTAGCATTTTGAAAAGCTCTTCTCATCATACCTTGTCATATACCTTTTACAGATTCATAAACTTAAATAGAGATCCTTGTTATATTGCCATGATTTCTCAATTGTCTTAAAGTGAAAATCTGATCCTGACGTCAATTTGGCCTGAATCCAGCTCGTTCTTCACAAAACTTTCCTTCCAGAATTTTTCTTAGCCATTTCTCAAGTATACTTATATAAACCTTACCAGGAACACTCAGTAAAGAAATTCTTATCCTAGTGGATAAAACACTGCTAGCTAAACCAGACTTTTGAAGTAAAATATACTCTTGATGTTCTTCTATATGAATCTGAGCAGAGCAATCTGTCTGCTCATAATAATAAGTGCTGAATGAACAAGGAATCATGTAAACTCCAATATAAGGAAGAGGAGGATATTTTGTCTTTTGGAGAGGCTAGGAAGGAATGAAACTTTTTCTCAAGAAGGATTAGGATGAAGGCCATAATTATTAATAATTTCATCAATTACTTCTGTATTATAACCATCAGAGATGAAACTAGTTCTGATAAATGACAGTTCATATTTAAAAGAGAATCAGCAGAACATAGCTCATGTGTATGCCGAACTAAAGTTTTAATCGCATCATATTTCTGACATGGGTGGTGATGATGAGAAGCAGCACCCCTATCAGAAATATGATGTGATTAAAACTTTAGATTGATACAGAATAAGAACGTCCAGAAAGGGGATGCAATTGTTATCTTCTACTTCAAGTGTAAATTTAATTCTTGGGTTTACTGTAAAATAAGGGAGATAACTTTGAAATAAAATAGCAAAAATGAAGAGCACCACAACCACTCTTTATACAAAATGTCAGCATGGTAACTGTTTTATATGATATTCAGTAAGTAAGATGCTCTAAGTCTACCTGGATAGACAAATGCAGGCACAATTGCCTGCATCTGTCATATGTGTGTGGTTAGAAATGCCATATTTATGAATTTGGCATTTATTTATTGCAATTAAATTACATATTTTCAATTTTGTTGATACTTGATATTAGAAAAAAAATTTTGGAAACCCAGGAACTTGTAAATTGAGAACTGTCTGCACTGTCCAAAACATACACAAAATTAAAGTAATACAATGGCAAAATGAAATGGAAAGGACGAAGTTACCTTTGGTAGTTTCCTGCCATCATGACAACACACAGCTGAATTTGTAACTCCAAGTCTCTGTAAATTACTAATAAGTGCATCAAGTCGATCTTTGTTTACATCATTTGCATATATCAAGCCTGTATTTTTCATTATAGAAGCTGCAAACATAGTAAAAAAAAAACAAAAAAAAAAACTTTAGATTAAACTTTATTTTCTGTACTTTCTAGATATAAAATACAAATAACTACAGTCAACTCACAGGAACAGTGGAAATTTGAATAGTATGCTATAGTGAATTTCCTTTAGTGCAGCAGCAATGATATGGATCTTTGAGTTTTCAGTACAGTTTGTTATAGCAAATGCATTTACTATAATAGTATTTAATATAGTGAGAGTTGAATGGCTCATCTAACTTGAAAAAAAAAAAAAAAAAAACTAAGAAGCATAATAAAATAAATATAAATCATGGAAAATTATTTAAATCAGTAATGTCAGTGTACTGCTAACTTATCTTTACTTGGTTTTCAATTCAAAGCTAATTTGGACGGTATCCGGAGAGTTCATCGAAAAGGCAATTCATCAAACAACAATTTGTCGCAAATGCAATTCATCGAAAAAACAGTTCACCGAAAATTTAAAATTTTAGAAAATGTTATGAGAAAATTGATCCATTTAGAACAAAACCTGAACTGTGAATAAGGAGATTACAATGCTACTTTCATAGGGAATAATTATAGAGCAATATGGTTTCTTATAGTCTTTCTTGTCCAATAACTGTTTCATGTCTGTTCATAGGACTGATTTGCCTGTTTCCGGAAGAAAAGCCCAGCCGTATCTATATTATGCCTGCTAACTTACCTTTAGCAGAACAGGACTGATAAAAATTATGCATAAATGGGATCCAACTACCCAGGTCTTTCTAACTAAACGGCTTCGTTTTTACCGAATGAGCTATGCGGGCTTCATTATTATTATTGTTGCTAGTAGTAATATGCGACTTCAATACAGCAATTATTATGGGATGATTTTACTCAGATTCGCTATTTGAAACTTTTACAAGAAAATGTCGAACCGTTCCAGTTTTCAGTTGAGCTATATTCGGTGCGACAAAGGAATAATGTGTCCAAATTATGTACTGTATTACAAAAACTCTCTGACTTAAATTACTTAGTAGAAGTTGTTGGTACAAGAAGCTGTTTGCACGGTTCAGTTTTTGTTCTAAATGGATTACTTTTACCATAACATTATCGAAAATTTAAAGTTTTCGGTGAATTGTTTTTCGACAAATTGTTCATTCGATGAATTGCCATTTCGATGAACTCGCTTTTCGATGAATTTTCTTGTAACCAATTTGGACCCATAGTTATCATATGATCTGATAAATACTTTTGGTAAATAAGTTACTTCATTAGTTATCATGCTTTGTTTTTAGAGCCAATCATGTCTTTCTCAACACATCAAATATTTTTTATGTTGTTTTAACTACATGGCTGGAGGGAGGGAGAGAGAGAGAGAGAGAGAGAGAGGAGTACTGAATTACCTTTTATCTTGTCGGTAAAACTATATTTTTCAAGTGCAGCAAGCAGTATTCTAATATCTAAATTCAGTTTTTTAATTATCTTTATCTCATCCCATTCCATCTTCCCTTATGTGTTAGGCTCAATGGCCTATCATTGCCAAGTAACTTAACTTGTTTACTGCTTATGATAAGGAAGTTAATCACATCTAGATTGTCTACTGTCTATGAGTAGCATATCTTCTTCTAGCCAGTTTGCCTATTTTGCAAAATGAAGACACTATTTTTCAGAATTAAAAAATCTCCACCTCCACACAAGACCGACTAATTCATCTTCAGCAGTAAAGTCCTGATAAAGGTCCTTCATATCCTGGATATGATTCTAATCTACATTTTATCAACTGAAAGGCATCATCAATACTCAATGAGCTATGGAGTCTCCAACTGTCTTTATATTTTCCAAAAATTCTGATTTATAATGAATTCATGACTCCATCCATAACATATGGGTGTCGAGGCTAGCTGGTGAACGGACGTGCTATCGGAGAGCTCCTGAGAGATTTGTGTTTTTTGTTGATTTATTGGTGTTTTGGATTCAATTTAATGGACTTAAGTGTTTAATTTTGGTATATTATTGGAGCTTTATTAGCGTGGTTAGTGTACTAAAGTGTTTTATAACATAATCCATGTCGGAAAGTCGCCGCTAGATGAATTCGTAACGTGTAGTGTTCGTGCAAGCTCCAGATAAGATAAGTATCATTTTCAGTTATCGATACAAATTACTTAATATTGTGTAGTTTTGTTTTGTTTGCCTTGCGTATTTTAGTGCGTCTATTTTTGGTGTGTTATAACGTATAATTTGACAAAACACGTTACAGATAAGTATGGCACCTGTGCGAAGGAAAATGGCGGCCAGTAATGAAGGTTCGCCATCGTTATCAAAGAACGATAGCATAAAAGAAATGAGTCAGTGTACTAGCTGTGAAATGTACGCTTTGCGGAGTGCGGTCGGAGTGTGGTTAGATGATGATAAAGGATTGAATGTGTGTAGAAAATGTAGGGAGAATGAGGAATTGAAGTGTATTTCGGATCGTGAGTGTGATATTTTTGTCAACCTTCAGAATGAAGGAAATAGGGATATGACAAGAAACGGCAAGGTTGTACATGAAAATTATGAGAGTGTGAATGTAGAAAGTGTGAATGATAGTATAAATGATTTCTCAGAGAACAAAAAAGATGAGATAGATGCATTGAGTGAGATTGCGTTGTTGAATAGTGCGATAGAAAGAGCAAAACAGCAGCTAGAGTGCATGAACAAAAGTAGACTGAATGATCCAACCAATAATAAAAGGTATGACAGGAAAAATAGGCGTATGAATGTGAACATGAACAAAATGAAGGATAGAGTGCTGTATGGAGACTCGTTAGTACGAGGTGTGTTAGTAGAGGATTTGACAAAATCGTACCAACCTGGTGCGACCATAAAGGACGTAACTGCGTCTATTAGAGAGCAAAAGGAAAGGGTGAAAGAAATGATTGTTGTGGCAGGTACGAATGATTTGAAAGGAGATAAAATGGAAATGATAGAAGACCTGAATGAATTGTTTGAGGTAGCAAAAGAAAAGAGTGAGAGAGTTAGAATGATTAGTCTTTTGCCACGGTATGACAGTGAAATGTTTAAAAGGAGGGCTATAATTGCAAATGACTTTATGCGTGGGTTATGTATGACGAGTGGTGTGGAATTTGTGGATGTGTGGAGTGAGTTTGATGGGCGAAAAGATCTATATAAGATGGATGGCTTGCATTTGAATGGTTACGGTGTAAGAAGACTTGAGAAAGTGTTGCTGAATGTAGTGGATGTGCAAATTCAGGGAAACTAGATTTGTTAGGGGGGGGGGGAGTAGGGATACAGTCCTTATGGAGGCAGTTGAATGTAAGAATGAATATAATATGCCAGAGCAAATAAGGACAACAAATCTGAGTGGGATAGTTAATATAAGGCATCAAGGTAGGGTTGGGGCTAATGGGGGTCTTAAATTCATATACACTAATACTAGGAGTATTAGGAACAAGAAGGAAGAGTTTTTGGCCATGGTTGGCACTTCCAGACCACAGGTTATAGGTATTAGTGAAACATGGCTAACTGTAGATGATATAACTAGTGGGATTGAATGTGATGGGTATAGTGTGTTCAGGAATGACAGAGAGAATAAAACGGGGGGGGGGGGAGGAGTATTGTTGATGATAGCTGATGAACTCCAGCCAAGGAGAATAGAAGTTGAATTGCAGGATAGAGAAAAGAGCACATTTGAGGCCATTTGGTGTGAGATTGTGGCTAGCAGAACTAAATATACAATTGGGTGCTACTATAGACCAGGTGATGGAAAAGATGGTGGTGACAGTATGCACAAGCAAATAGAAGAAATGGGTGGAAGGAGGGTGATTATTATGGGAGATTTCAACTATGGTCGCATTGATTGGAGTGAGGAGAGGACACACGGGAGGAAGGAACTGGATTTTATGCGGTTATTAAGGGATAACTATCTGCGACAGCATGTAATGGAAAATACTAGGGGTCAGAGAGTGCTTGACCTAGTAATTACATCTGAGGATTTGGCTGTAACAAATATGACCACATTGGCACCAATCGGTGAGAGTGATCATAGGGTCTTAACTTGGGAGGTGGCAAAAGGTGTGGAATTTTCAATTAAGACAGGGTACATGTGGAATTATCGGGCTGGAAAGTATGACAAGCTTAGGAGTTTGATTGGTTCAGTGCCATGGCATGTACAACTGCAAGGACTAGAAGTTGATAGTGCATGGGAGGTAGTTAAGAAGTGCTTGCATGAAGCAATGGCTGACTGTATACCTAGAGTCCGAATAATAAATCAAGTAGGGGTTAAATGGATGAATAACACCATTAAGCTTGAGTTGCAAAAAAAGAAACAACTATGGAGGGAATTTAAGGAGAAGGGTGACCGGCAGGCACATGAACGGTATAAAGCGCAGGCCAGAAGGGTGACGAGTGTGGTAAGAAAAGCAAAAAAGGATTACGAAAGAACATTGGCCATGCAGGCTAAAGAGAATCCTAAACAGTTCTTTAGATATGTAGCAAGTAAAAGGAAAAATGTACATGGCAGATTGATTTTAAAGAATGCCGATGGTAGGGAGGTAACTGAATCAGTTGAGATAGTTGAGTTACTGAGTGAGCACTTTGCAAAAGTATATCATCCAGGTGGTGACATTGCAGAAACGAATAAACCAGTAGATTATACGGGAATTGTGGTTAATGAAGTGGAGGTGAGTAGTCTATTGCATAACCTCAATGTCAATACATCTGTGGGATTGGATGGTATACCAGCTCGTGTTGTACGAGAAGCAGCTAAAGAATTGTCAGTACCTTTGACCATTTTGTTTAATTTGAGTCTCGGGTCTGGGTTAGTCCCGAGCGGGTGGAAAGAGGGGAAAATAGTTCCACTGCATAAAGGTGGTTCCAGGACTGCTGTTGTAAATTACCGACCGATTAGCATATCAGGAATCATTGTCAAGGTCTTAGAGAAAATAGTCAAGAGGAAAATACAAGATTGGATAGAAGAAAATGGGATACTGTATCGGGGACAGCATGGTTTTGTGAAGGGTAGATCATGCCTCAGTAACTTGCTCACGTATTATAACACAGTGACGGCTGAACTGGATAAGGGTAATGGGTTTACGGTGATTCTACTGGACCTTGCCAAGGCCTTTGACAGGATTCCACATGGAATTCTAATCAGTAAATTGCAGCATATGGGAATGGACATAGGGTTGGTGAGATGGATAGGAGGGTGGTTGACGGAGAGATATCAGAGAGTGGTTTACTCGGGAGTAGAGTCCACAAGACGGCCTGTGACTAGTGGTGTGCCACAAGGATCTGTTCTTGGACCACTGCTGTTTAATTTGTTCATAAATGATATAGGAAATGATCTGAGAGGAACAGTTCATTTGTTTGCAGATGATGCGAAGTTGGGTAGGGCAATAGTGAATGCAGATGACGTCAAAATTTTGCAGGATGATTTGGATAGATTAGAGGTCTGGGCTAAGGAGAATGGATGTCAGTTTAATGTGGCAAAATGTAAGGTTATGCATTTTGGGGTGAAAAGATTGGCGGCAGTTTACTGCATTGGTGGAACCGTGCTCCAGGAAATTGATGAGGCACGAGATTTAGGAGTGTTGGTAGATAAGGAATTGAAATTTAGGGGACACATTGCAAAAGTGACCAAAACATCTCATCAAATCACTTGGTTGCTGAAGAATACGTTGACAAGCAGAGACAAGCAGGTTATTGTTCCTCTGTATCGAGCCTTGATAAGACCCCATCTAGACTACTGTGCTCAGATTTGGTCACCTAGGTTTCTTCTTGATGGGGAGGAGGTGGAGGAGAGGATCCAGAGGCGAGTGACCAAGATGATAGCAGGTCTGTGGAATGAACTGTATGAGAACAGGTTGAGGATTTGTGGGTTGCAAAAATTGGTTGATAGGCGGAGGAGGGGAGATATGATTGAGACATTCAAATTACTGAAGGGTTTCTATAAAATTAATTCAGAAGATATTTTTGAGAACAGGGCTGGTTGTGGGAGGACTAGGGGACATCCATGGAAACTGGGCAAAAGTGTGGTTAGTAAAGGTGTTAGAGCTGGGTTCTTTACTTTTAGAGTAGTGAATGAGTGGAATGCGATCCCTGAGTCTGTGGTGGATGCTGTGACAGTGAATGAGTTTAAGGCGAGGTATGATAGATACTGTATGAATGTCAAATAGTTGTGATGAATATGATTTGGGGCCTCCCTTGATGAGTCTAATGACTCCCTGGAGTTGCCCGTAATAATAGTAATAATAATAATAGTAATAATATTTTGCCAGAGACTGATAAAAAATATGATGAGTAACATAAGTTCATATATATATATATATATATATGACATGCAGTGGCTGTTAAATCTGTTTTTCAATATTTTTTATAATTTAGTAATTTTTTTTATCTGTAAAGAAAAAACATTACCAAATTTTTGCCATCATTTAAATGCTCATATTTATATAATTAATGAATCAATATTCAAACAAATGTTTAGAATAAGCAAATGAATATTCAGAAAATGAGTTTCTGTTATGATGCTGTGTGATGAAAGTTTAGGTTTTCGTCAAAATTTTGAAGGCATCACTTCATACCACCATAGTTTTCATTTAAACATTAGAAGAAAATTATGAGCGCCTAAAACATATATCTCTTTGACAGTCAATCTTTGGATATTTTTTAATTCTGGTTCCATTACTGCTTCACTACATCAAGTATGGTTGTTAACGTAAGTAACTATAACTTGCAATTTGCAGATTAACTGGATAAATCTACTAACTTATTTCACAGTTCCAGTATTATTTACATAAGCAAAACTAGTTTTAAACATTGTTTTAAGGTTATTAAATTAAATTTTAAATTATTAAACTATTAGAACTACTTAAAATTTAAACTATTACATTTTTTTTTATATATCTTACCAATGTGTGTTGTTTTTCCTCCAGGAGAAGCACACATATCAAGGATTTGCTCATTTACTTTTGGAGCTAATGCCATTACTGGAAGAAATGAGGCAGCACCTTGAATTATGTAACATCCAGAAAAATATTCGGGTGTCGCCCCTGAGTTAAAACAAAAAAAATTATATATATATATATAATACATCCAGCATTTTAATGATTATCTTAATTAATATATTAATGATTTCTATAGCATTAACTATCTTTATAGGTGCATTTTTCCAGCAACTGCATGGGTCACATGCTGAATAAATTTAACTCACTCACAAGTGGTTTATGACAAAACATAATTACGATATCATCATCATCATCAAATTCCTGCCATGTACCCTCAAGGGGTGTACAGGATATGACAGTACTACATGAAAAAAATTACATCACTATTAATTTCCTATCTACAATTTTCCTCCAAATCAGTCTGTTACTTGTAAACACTCCAACATTATCAGATCTTATATTTCTATCGTCTAAAGCACTTTGTACCTTATCAATCCACCTATATCTTGGTCTTCCTCTGGGTCGTTTTGCTGCCAACCTGGCAGAGAACACTTGTTTTGCTAATCTTTCTTCGCCCATTCTGTTTAAGTGACCATACCACCTGAGATTAGCTCTGCTAACACATTCCTGAATGCTGACAATGTCAAGTTCTTTCCTAATATCCTCGTTTTTAATATGATACTGCCATTGATGCCATCTGTTCACGCCTATAATCTTTCACAGGACTCTCATATCTGTGGTCGTCTCTGGTCTTTGGTCAAGTGTTTTACTTCTGACCCAGCTCTCAGATCCATAAGTTAAAACTGGTTTGAACACGGTCTTGTATGCAGCTAATTTAGTGTTCCGACTAATTTCTCTCTTCTTCCATATGAATTTATTCAATTGACTTCCCACCATACCAGCTTTGCTGATTCTGTTGTCTATTTCTATATTTAATTTACCATCTTCAGTAAAAATCGTGCCTAAATAGCTGAAATGTTTTACTTGTTCCACAGGTTCTCCATTCACAACACAGTTGACATTTTCGATGATTCTGCCTATTTTCATTGTCTTTGTCTTTTTATTGCTGACCTTCATACCATATCTATTACAACAGCTATTCAATTTAGTCAGAGAATCTTGCACACTTGTAGCAGATTTATTTAGAAGTATAACATCATCCGCATAAAGCAAAGAGCTGACATTAACATCTCCAATTTTGATATCATGTTTAATACCACTTTCCTTCATAATGTGATCCATATAGATAATGAATAACAGAGGGGATAATGTACATCCTTGTCTCACATCAGATTTAACATTAAACCATCTTCCTGTACGTCCTTCAATTCTAACTGCTGACTTACAACACAAATGAAGACTAAGTATTGCTTGATATAATGCCCCATTGACACCATATAACTGCAGCGTATTGAATAGCTTCTCTCTTGGCACCTTGTCATATGCCTTTTCCAGATCGACAAAACTTAAATACAGATCTTTGTTATATTCTCATGCTTTCTCGACTATTTGTTGTAAAGTGAAGATCTGATCCTGACAGCCTCTATTTGGCCTGAATCCAGCTTGTTCTTCACCAAGCTTTTCTTCCACAATTCTTCTCAACCGTTTCTCAAGTATACTTGCATAGATCTTGCCAGGAACACTCAGTAGGGAAATACCTCTGTAATTCTCACATGCAGTTTTATTTCCCTTTTCATATATGGGTACTATGAGAGCTGTACTCCAATCATCGGGAATTCGTCCCTCTGTCCAGGCTTTCTGAACTATGCAGTGCAGCCACTGTAAGACTCTTATACCGCCATACTTCAGCATTTCTGGTCGAATATCATCTACTCCTGCTGCCTTTCCACATTTCAAGCCTTTGATGGCTTTTTCTACTTCAAGTATGGATATGTATTCCTGACTACATGCCTGGTCAGTGTTTTTTACCACTGTGCTGTCATCACTGCTTGTTTCATTTAGCAGTTTTTCAAAGTAATTACTCCATACTTCAAGGATATCTTTTTCTCCCGTTTTCATGTCACCTCTATCATCTCTAATTCCTTTTATAGCACTCTTTCCTCCATTCTTAAGCTTCTTCAACAACCTCCAGAATATTTTGCCACCTTCTTGATATTTATTTTCTATATTCTTGCCAAAGTCCTCCCATGACTTTTGTTTAGCTAGTTTTACACAGTGTTTAGCATTCTTGCATTTGTCTCTATATTCTCTAAGAGCACAAGCTGACTTATTTGACAGGAACTTTTGGTATGCTTTCTTCTTTTCCTTCACTGCCTCTTTAACTTCCTGTGTCCACCAGGGAGTTCTGATTTTTTTTATCCTTACAGACAACCTCACCACATGCCTCTCTGGCAGAATCAATCAATGTTTTCTTTAGAGTTTGCCACTGAATCTCCAAGGTTTGATTCCTGTTCTCAAACTCTATCATCATTCCATCATATCTATCATCAAATACTATCATCATCATTATATTTTTGATATGAACTTCAAGAAATATACAGGACAGTATGATAATACAGTACTACATGAAAAGTTTATGTTACTAATTTTCTATCAATAATTTTGCTCCAAATTAGTATGTCTGTTGGGATTCTAATATTGTCAGATCTTATATTTCAGGCACTTTTGACTGCATCAATCAATCTAGATCTTGGTCTTCTTCTGGATATTTTTCCTGGCATCCTGAAAACTAGGTTAGAAATAAAATGGTTAATCAAATTTTGCTAACCTTTTCTTTCCCCATTCTGTTTAAGTGATCATATCACCTGAGATTAGCTCTGCTCTCTCACACAGATTCTTGAACACTAATAATGTTCCTAAGATCTTCACTTTTTAATATGTTTCTTCACCTGATGCCATCTGCTCACTCCCATAATTTTTTTTTCAGAACTCTCATATCTGTGGTTACCAGTCATTAACTGTTTTATTTCTAACCTAGCTCTCAGATCCATCCATAAGTTTAAACTGGTTTGAACAGTGTCTTGTATATAGCTAGTTTACAGTGCTTTGACAATTTCTCTTTTTCCACATAAATTTATTCATATGACTACTAACCATACCTACCTACAATCCAGCATCACAGCCTGCTGTGAGCCTTAGCCTCCTGTACAACTTACACCCACACAATCTTCTTCTATCTTTGACTAATCTTTACCAGCCTTTCACTTCCATAGTAGTCAAGTCTTGGATTACATTATTAATCCATCTTAATCTTGGTCTTCCTTTTTTTTCCTTGTTGCATATATCTTCTCTCTCAACATTCTTCTTGGCATACAGAAGTCTTCCATTCTCTCTACGTGCCCTAACCATTACAATCTTTGTGCTTATTGAACCTAACAATATCTTTTTCATTTAGTATCTGACTAATGTCTTTGTTGTACTGTATTCTCTATACACTGTTTTCTTCAACAGGTAATTCTTCTTATTCAACATAAATTCTTCTTATAATCTTCCTTTCAAATTTCCTCAAACTATCTTGGTCTTTTTCACTAAGAGTCCACGTTTCTCTTCTGTATGTAACCACAGGTCTAATAAGTGTTTTATATATAAATATTTTAGTATTTCTGCTTATTAGCTTAGTTTTAATCATGCTCATATTTGCATAGTATGCTCTATTACCAGCTTGAAAACATTATTTAACTACTATGGTTGATTGTGCCTCATTGTCAACAATATCTCCTAGATACTTAAATCTGGTCATCCATTCAAAAATAATCTGTCCAACTTTTGATTCTGTGGTTTTCTTCTTATTTCTGCAGTTGACATCACCATATTAGTTTTATTTACACTGATCTCTAATCCCACATCATTAGTTTTTCTTTCCAGTTCATTATATACCTCAATTAACCGTTTTTTGGTCCTTGATACGATGACTATATCATCAGCATAAGTACATAATTGACATAACTAATTTTTAAAAATTGTCCCTCTTTGATCTAAATCATTAATCACATGATGTAAAGCTAACTTACCATACCAGCAATGAAACCATGGTGAACCTATTTCATTGTTTATTGTTGATTTGCACACTAAATTTGATTTTTTTTTTTTTAAAATGATAATTCCCATACATGAGAAGTCAAAGGACCTATAAAACTCACCAGTGCTGCATGTGGGGATGCAGATGAGGATTGGAAAAGAAGAAGTTTATTGACATTTTTCTTGAAGAGTTGCAGGATAGTAGTAGTTCTTTGCAAATATAGGAAGGATATTCAGAAGACAGATGTAGATAGAATAAAAGAAGAGAAGAAGAAGTGTATTTGCAGTTAGTCACTGAAAAGGGTTGATGAGCAGCAGCTGCTCTTTTTAACAGGCCCAACCTGCCCAGAAAGTGAAGAAATAATGGCTGACAGTTCAGTGGAGCAGTGCACATGGAAGTACCTGCAGAAGAGGCATAAATGCTGAAACATTGTGTCTATGAGAGAGAGAGAGAGGGGGGGAATGAGGTGAGCCAGCATGAGAAGGATCATCTATGAGCTAACTGATTTCCTCTAGACAGCAGCAAGAATTTTTAGAGAAGTTTTAGGTGCACCACTCCAAATGCGAGCAGTATTCTAAGGATGGGTGTATTTGAAATTTGTATAGATTTGGTAGCTGGGTGGTGAAAAAATAGCATCTTGAATGAAAAACAATGCCTAGTTTTTTAGATGCTGATAAAGCAATTAGTGTGATATGTTTATGCCAGGGGGAGGTAGACATCAGGGTAGAGAGATCTGGTCCTGTCTGGTGATTTGTATATTACTGCATATGTTGTTGAATGAATAGAGAGTTATCATCAGCAAAGCTGCGAATAGGATTAGTGATGATTGAGAGCAGGTAATTTATGTGCAGGAGAAAGAGGGCAGGTGATAGAAGAGAGCCCTGAGCTATTTCTGCATTGGTAGCAAAATATGATGAGAGGGGGAGCCATCCACCATAACATGGAATAAATGACCAGAGAGAAAACAGACTACCCAATTACAGATAGTAGCAGGTAGACCAAAGGAGAGAAATCTGTTTAGAATGCCTGAATGTCACATGATCATAAGCTCTGTAAATGTCAATAGCAACAGTATATTTCTCAGAACCTTATCATTGATAGTACACTTCTATCCCTTTTTTTAAAACAGACAGGATATATGATTGCTTTCACACACAAGAATAAGTACTAACTGGTAATTAATTTACGGAATTAACAACGCATATAAAGTAAATTAATTAAAGATAACTTTAATGAATCACTTCTATATTTCGACAATGTCACATTGTCATCTTCAGGAACATAAAGATATGGTATGTGCACTAAAGGAACTAACAAAGCAAATGAGGAAGAAATTAAGACACTAATTTTGTTCCTAAAGTCATAATGGTGCCCTCTTGCGGGCTAATTTGGTAGTCTTGGCCGTTGGGCTGAAGTTCTCATAATGAAAGTCTCCCAAATTTGGGGCAGTTTCATGCACACAAATTTGTTGAGGTTAGGAACGTTTTTTAGAGCTGCTGAAGATTCTTTGAATAATCTTTCGTATTTAAACTTGCTGCGATGGATTATTTTTGTCTTCTTCCAACGAATTTTATGGTGGGTATCTAAGGCATGGTCTGCCAGCCCAGAGCGGCTGTGCTGGTGAAACCGGATGTAGTCTTGGTGTTCTGAAATCCTGATATTTGTTGTTCTGCCTGTTTGGCCAAAGTAGGACAATTTGCAGCTGCAAGGTACCTGATATACACCAGGTAGGTCTAGGGGAAGTGGTTGGTCTTTGGTAGAGCGGATAAGGGATGCCAACTTTTTATATGGTCTGTAACAGGAAGTAAGCTCATATTTCTTGAGGATATTAGTTATTTTTTCAGAGGTGCCCTGGATGTAGGGGATAGTGATAGACTTGGTGTAGTCTTTATTGTTGAGGGGGGGAGGGGGGGTTGTGGTTTTCAGGTTTTAGTATTTTTTGGATTTTTTTGGGGTAATAGCCATTGGCTAAGAAAGTGTTGAGGATGTGGTTTAGTTCCATAGTCAGGGCCTTGTCATCTGAGCAGATTAATTTTGCCCTGTTATATAGTGTTTTTATCACCCCATATTGTTGTGAGGGGGGGGGGGGGGGAATTGCTGGTGAATGTATCTGCCAGTGTGGGTGGGTTTTCTGTAAACAGAGAAAACCAAAGATCCATCAAGCTGGCGGGTGATTAAAGTGTCTAGGAAGGGGAGGGTGTTGTTTTCCTCTTTTTCTAAGGTGAACTGGACTCTGGGATGTTGGTTGTTTAAGTGTGTTAGGAAGGAGTGGAGTGAGTCTGAGCCATGTGGCCAAATAGCAAACACATCATCCACATAACGAAGCCAAATAGTGGGTTTTTGTGGGGCGGAGTTTAAGGCTTTTTCTTCAAATGTCTCCATAAAGAAATTGGCCAAGGGTGGGGAAAGTGGTGAACCCATGGCTGTCCCCTCTATCTGTTTGTAGAACTTTCCTTGCCAAACGAAATAGCCTGAGTTCATTGTGAACTGAAATAGGGCTGAGATATCAGGAGGAAACTTGGCTTGGATGAGCTCAAGGGTTTCTTTGAGTGGGACATTAGTGAATAGGGAGGAGACGTCAAAACTGACCATTATGTCAGTGTGTTGGAGTGTGAGGTTTTCTATACTGGCTTTAAAGTGGGTCGAGTTTTTTATGTGTGATGGTGTGTTGCCAGTGTAGTGTGTGAGCGTTTTGGCTAAATGTTTGGCTAATTTATATGTGGGGGAATCAATGCCATCCACTATGGGACGTAATGGCACATTTTGTTTATGTATTTTTGGGAGTCCATATAATCGGGGGGGGTCTAGAGTTATAAGGTTTAAGCTTGTTGGTGACTTCCACAGGCCAAGAAGTGACTTTCTTAAGGAGTCTGTTACAGAAAACCCACCCACACTGGCAGATATATTCACCAGCAATCCCCCCCCCCCCCCCCACAACAATATGGGGTGATAAAAACACTATATAACAGGGCAAAATTAATCTGCTCAGATGACAAGGCCCTGACTATGGAACTAAACCACATCCTCAACACTTTCTTAGCCAATGGCTATAACCCCAAAAAAATCCCAAAAATACTAAAACCTGAAAACCACAACCCCCCCTCCCCCCCTCAACAATAAAGACTACACCAAGTCTATCACTATCCCCTACATCCAGGGCACCTCTGAAAAAATAACTAATATCCTCAAGAAATATGAGCTTACTTCCTGTTACAGACCATATAAAAAGTTGGCATCCCTTATCCGCTCTACCAAAGACCAACCACTTCCCCTAGACCTACCTGGTGTATACCAGGTCCCTTGCAGCTGCAAATTGTCCTACTTTGGCCAAACAGGCAGAACAACAAATATCAGGATTTCAGAACACCAAGACTACATCCGGTTTCACCAGAACAGCCGCTCTGGGCTGGCAGACCATGCCTTAGATACCCACCATAAAATTCGTTGGAAGAAGACAAAAATAATCCATCGCAGCAAGTTTAAATACGAAAGATTATTCAAAGAATCTTCAGCAGCTCTAAAAAACGTTCCTAACCTCAACAAATTTGGGTGCATGAAACTGCCCCAAATTTGGGAGACTTTCATTATGAGAACTTCAGCCCAACGGCCAAGACTACCAAATTAGCCCGCAAGAGGGCACCATTAGGACTTTAGGAACAAAATTAGTGTCTTAATTTCTTCCTCATTTGCTTTGTTAGTTCCTTTAGTGCACATACCATATCTTTATGTTCCTGAAGATGACAATGTGACATTGTCGAAATATAGAAGTGATTCATTAAAGTTATCTTTAATTAATTTACTTTATATGCATTGTTAATTCCGTAAATTAATTACCAGTTATGTCTAACCAACGTATAAGTCTTACCACTAGAAGAATAAGTACTAAAAGTTGTAGAGCTGACACAGGACAGGTGTTTTAGTTCTGGAGCACAATGTTTCAGGATAACTGAAAAGATGCCATCAGGATCAGAAGACTTTTTAGTGCCAAAGTTATTTAGTGATTTTCTGATCTTTTTGCCAAAAAAAAACTACAGGAGGCATACAGTATTCAGATTCTAGTATGGGAGGTGATTTTGCTTTCGTGATATCTATTTAGTTTGAAGAAAACAGTGATGATGATTTATATTTTTAGGTGAAGTAATAACAGTGAGAGAGAAAAGTGCAGGTGAGCAGAACTGCCTGACCATCAGGCAGAACTTCTGCTCAAGAAAGGCATGGCTTCCATTTTGAGGAGGCAAGTTTTCTTCTGCTGGCCTTTAAAAGTCCTTATTAACCATTATGAATCTTACCAAATTGAAAAGCCTTTAAGAGTTCTATATTATAGTATTATTTGGAACATTTATTTTATGAAAGAGGTGTCAGTATGTCATACTGTGCATATCACATATCTTGTGGATGGGGAGTTCTATTTTATTGAATAACTACATTGGTAGTTGCTTACATCTTGCATTCTCCAAAAAAAGTACTGCTATACACACACACACACACACACACACACACACACACACACACACACACACACACACACACACACACACACACACACACGGTATAAGATAACATTCACTTGTAGTTTGTATCAGATGAAAGTTAGCAGCTATTTGATTTATGATGGGGCAATGAAAATGGTGACTTTCTATAGAAAATTATTTGAAATATCTAAAAGGACAAAAGAAAAAATACAGGAAGAAAAGTTCTTTTGTGAGTAGATATTATATTGCAAACTTAAAATTAATGGAAATTAAAAGGTCAACTGGGGTGTATTTTGTATTCCAATTAAAAATTAAGCTATTTCAAAATAATGAATTGAAAATCATGGAACACTATATTCAGTTGACAGAGGAATGGTATCCACCTTTGTATTAAAAGTTACATCAATTATTAGTTTGAATTAACTAGGATTTACTGCAGGTGAATTTTGTTACAACAAACCAAATTAATCAGCCTACATATTCACTTTAATGAGATTTCTATTTGAGAAGACATTATAAGAAAATATCATACCAAGTGGAACTGGTGAATCATATATTACAAGGCCAACTTTGCTCCAATCACCAACAGGATCTAGGTTGATACCTCTACCAACTAATGCCTTGAAAATATAATATATCTATTATTGTTCTACAAGAAAAATTTAAACAGTGGCATCTAAATAATAATAAAATATATATATATATATATATATAATTTAGTTTTCTGTCCATGCTTTTGGATTCCATTAGTGATGGATTCCTGTAAGGATACTATTCACACCTGTCCAAGCTGCAATGCACAACTTGGTGTCAGAAAAGCCCTTTGATTCATCTTTGTCCTTTTTTGAGTTTTTCACACACACTTTTTTTTTTATTAAATGAAAGCATTATGAAAAGCTTTCAGTTCTAAATTATAATTCCAACATTTCATTAAATTTGTTGGGTAAAGTATCTTTTAAGCAGATAACAAATGACAATTATGGTTTCATTTTGCTTTGATTTGATAGTTTTTTTTTCCCCATTCAGAAAACATATTTTTTTAACATAGATTAAAAAAACAAACTAACTATAAATGCTAGAATGTTATATCAAGTTACTTTTGTGTCACAAATTAAGTACTTTGAAAAGCCACATATATATTCCACTGTTTTCCACTATAAGCAGTGCCTTGTGTTTGGTGCTCTTTTTGATACTCTCACTGGCAAGTAATATAAAGTATGCCACAGAATAATCCATTGATTTTGTTTAACTGTGTCATTAGTATAATGCTTTACAGATCAATTGTTTGTTACTAACGTCAGTTTGTCATTTATTTTAAAAATCATTCATACTAATCTGCTAATACAGATAACTTTGTTGATTTATTGCTTTGACTGCTAGAGATATTTAACTTGTAGTTATAATTGAAAATTATAAAATGCATATGTTTATCTTTACTATTTACATTTACTTGATTTACTTGTACTTATATGTTAAATAGTTAGGTACTTTTCTGAACTTATTTTCTTATGTCTCATAATTTGAAAGTAAATCTGATTACCATTTATATAATAGCATGTACCCAAGTTATGAAATCAAAAGGTGAGGTGTGTGTGTGGGGACAGGAAGAACTGCATCACCGTGTCAGATCACTATAATTTGCCAACCGCCATTTTTGTAAATGAAGAATAAATCCATATTTCTACTAGTTAATAGGTTACATACAGATGAAAGTGAGCAGAAAATTGTACTTGTTGTTCTTGATAAATTTTATAATACATCTTTTTTTTTTATTATTTTTTTTAAAATATTTGTCATGAATCAGAATTTGTTTAGAATAATGGGGACAGTTTTAATTATCCCCAAACAACTCTGATGCAAATTATGCAAGTTAGTTTGATTGTATCTTGATAGATTTATACAAGTTGTAGTTTTTGAAACTTTATGCATTTTTGGAGAAATAAGGTTTATAATGTTGATGATGTGTGTATATATATTCTAAAACACTGAGTGCCATCCTTGCACAGTTGTCCTTTTCTGATCAGAAAAATATATTAAAAAAGATATGCTGTTTTATATGTAACATTAAAATGTCACCTAACATTAGTGCCAGAGCAGAGTTATCATATTAAATATCTCCATATAAAACTATGATTGTTAGGTTCTGATGTGAAAAAATTTCATTTTTGCTAATGTGTGGAATCATCTTTGCACATACCTATTGTAAAGGTGACCATATCATTCATTCTAAAGCAATTTTTCACCAGTGTCTAAATTAAGTTGAAATGGAGATTTTATTTATCCAAAAAAATAAAAGTGTGCAATTTCTCTTTTGTTATCTGAAAATGAAAACAGCCAGAATTAATTTGCTTTTTACACCCTGATATATATACATAGTACTTTAAGTTAATATTCTTCAGTGTTTATTTTGTTAATTTACGTTGAATTGTATGGCGTTCTGAAATGTAGACATTTTCAATTATAATAAATGTTTTTACTCTGCACAAACTGCTTTTTTTAAATTTGTTTTGCTCATTTAAATGTTGCTGTAAAGAATATTCTATCAATGTCAGACAAAAAAATACTGATAGTTGTGTGTAATAGGAGAATTAAGTAGTAGAGGAGATGGTGAGATGTGTATAGTGAAGTGAAGTAGTGCCTCCTGCGATGAGTCCTTGGAGGTGTCAAGTAGTAATGTTTTAATGAAGATATTTAATTCTTTTTACAGTATATACATCTTAAGGAATGTTTCAAATATTATAACAGCATAGCACAATATATCACAACTAGTTTCTAATTAACTTTCTTTTAACTTGATCTGTTATTGACTAACTATCATATAATTTTTTTGGGGTGCTTAAGGGTCAAAGCTGTATAACTGACAGGAGACCTCCACATAGCCTTTAAAGGAATGCGGAGAACCGACCAGGGCTTCTGACCTAATGTCCAATCCTCACCTTCTCGTGGTGCAACCTGTTGGGTATCTACTTGGATACTGAACGAACGAGGATGGGCTGGCAATTTGGGATTTAGCCGACCAAATTGTATTCTTATTGGTTAAACAAAAATGAAAAATGATGGTACGACATGACAAAATTTCATGCCGGCTGGGGTATCGCCCGTTTAAACAAGGCTCCCGTTGTTTTCGCCAGGGAACCAGGGCGAACAGCGAAAAGTCAGCTACTGGAACAAATCTGAAAACAAACCACAACTCAACATCACCAGAGTTAAAGATCGGTACTATCAACATAAGAAGCCTGAATGGCAAAGAAATGGAGCTAGCTGAGGAATTAGATAAGTACCAAATCGACATAATAGGGGTGACTGAAACAAAAAACACAAAAACCAGTGAGATCTTTCTGAGCAATAAATACAAAATGTTATATTCAGGCAATGACAATCAAGGAAAAAGAGTAGCCATAGTATTCAACACAAAATACGACGCTAATCTTCTTGAATGGCAGTCAGTCTCAAGTAGAGTAGTGTGGGCAAATATGAGAATGGGGAACTGGACAATGACACTTATTTGTGCCTATGGTCCCACAGAAGGTTCTACTAAGGTAGAAATTGAGGAATTTTTTGAGGCTTTAGAAAAAGCAACTGACACAATGAAAAAGGAAAAGTTGGTCCTCGTTGGGGATCTAAATAGCAGAGTAGGAAATGAATGTGAGACATACAAAAATATTTTGGGAAAATTTGGAGAAAAGAGCAAAGCTAATAATAATGGCAAATATCTGTTGGATTTCTGCTCAGGACATGGACAGGTTATTACTAACACCATGTTCCAACATAAAAATGTGCACAAATTCACATGGAGAGAAGAGGCAAGGAATAAGAAAAGTCTCACTGACTATGCTATTGTTGATAGTGATGTTTTCTCCCTGGTGCAGGACACCAGAGTGTACAGAGGATATGAAACTGGAAGCGATCACTATTTAGTCTTGAGCAGGATAAAATTGAATTTCATATTGAAAAGAATGACATGTAAGAAAGTTTTAAAACGAATAAAAGTTAAGCAGCTCTCAGATGTGAACTGTAGACTAAAATTCACAAAGATTATTGAAGAAAAAATGAAAGAGTTTGAGAACATGAATTAAACCTTGGAGATTCAGTGGCAAGCCTTGAAGAAAGCCCTGATTGATTCAGCTAGAGGGGCATGTGGTGAGGTTGTCTGCAAGGATAAAAAAATCAGAACTCCCTGGTGGACAGAAGAAGTTAAAGAGGCAGTGAAGGGGAGGGCTGTGGCAAGAATATAGAAAATAAATATCAAGAAGGTGGCAAGATATTCTGGAGGTTGTTGAAGCTTAGGAATGGAGGAAAGAGTGCTGTAAAAGGAGTTAAAAATGATAAAGGTGACATGAAACCAGGAGAAAAAGATATCCTTGAAGTATGGAGTAATTACTTTGAAAAACTGCTAAATGAAACAAGTAGTGATGACAACACAGTGGTAAAAAACACTGACCAGGTATGCAGTCAGGAATCCATATACATACTTGAAGTAGAAAAAGCCATCAAAGGCTTGAAATGTGGAAAGGCAGCAGGAGTATTTGACCAGAAATGCTGAAATATGGTGGTATAAGAGTCTTACAGTGGCTGCACTGCATAGTTCAGAAAGCCTGGACAGAAGAACGAATTCCCGATGATTGGAGTAGAGCTCTCATAGTACCCATATATAAAAAGGGAAATAAAACTGCATGTGAGAATTACAGAGGTATTTCCCTACTGAGTGTTCCTGGCAAGATCTATGCAAGCATACTTGAGAAACGGTTGAGAAGAATTGTGGAAGAAAAGCTTGGCGAAGAACAAGCTCAATTCAGGCCAAATTGAGGCTATCAGGATCAGATCTTCACTTAACGACAAAAAGTCGAGAAAGCATGGGAATATAACAGAGATCTGTATTTAAGTTTTGTCGATTTGGAAAAGGCATATGACAAGGTGCCAAGAGAGAAGCTATTCAACACGCTACAGTTATATGGTGTCAATGGGGCATTATATCAAGCAATACTTAGTCTTTATTTGTGTTGTAAGTCAGCAGTTAGAATTGAAGGACGTACAGGAAGATGGTTTAATGTTAAATCTGATGTGAGACAAGGATGTACATTATCCCCTCTGTTATTCATTATCTATATGGATCACATTATGAAGGAAAGTGGTATTAAACATGATATCAAAATTGGAGATGTTAATGTCAGCTCTTTGCTTTATGCGGATGATGTTATACTTCTAAATAAATCCGCTACAAGTCTGCAAGATTCACTGACTAAATTGAATAGTTGTTGTAATAGATATGGTATGAAGGTCAGCAATAAAAAGACAAAGACAATGAAAATAGGCAGAATCATTGAAAATGTCAACTGTGTTGTGAATGGAGAACCTGTGGAACAAGTGAAACATTTCAGCTACTTAGGCACGATTTTTACTGAAGATGGTAAATTAAATATAGAAATAGACAACAGAATCAGCAAAGCTGGTATGGTAGGAAGTCAATTGAATAAATTCATATGGAATAAGAGAGAAATTAGTCCGAACGCTGTATACAAGACAGTGTTCAAACCAGTTTTAACTTATGGATCTGAGAGCTGGGTCAGAAGTAAAACACTTGACCAAAGACTAGAGACCGCAGATATGAGAGTCCTGAGAAAGATTATAGGCGTGAATTGATGGCATTAATGGCAGTATCATATTAAAAATGAGGATATTAGGGAAGAACTTGACATTGTCAACATCCAGGAATGCGTTAGCAGAACTAATCTCAGGTGGTATGGCCACTTAAACAGAAAGGGCGAAGAAAGATTAGCAAAATAGCAAAATAAGTGTTCTCTGCCAGGTTGGCAGCAAAACGACCCAGAGGAAGACCAAGATATAGGTGGATTGATATGGTACAAAGTGCCTTAGATGATAGAAATATAAGATCTGATAATGATAATATTGGAGTCTTGAGAAGTAATAGGCTGATTTGGAGGAAAATTGTATATAGGAAGTTGGTAATGATGTTATTTTTTTCATGTAGTACTATCATATCCTATACACCCCTTCAGGGTACATGGCAGGAATTTGATGATGATGATGATATATAATTTAGCTCATTTAAAAGCTGTACACTTTGAAATTACTCTTCAATTAATTACACTTTTATCAGTCAAAACATAATTCAAGGTATTTGAAACAGTGTGTATGTTTTTGAATGAGGAGGAGGATCATATCTGCTATAAAATGTATCTCTTATCTGAAACAAATCAATTGCAAATGCAGAATATTTCAGTTATATGGTCTTGAAATAAGTTCATATTACAGATGACTTTCACTACAGCAAATTTGTACAGACCATAGGAATAATTTGTTATAGTAGATGGCTTGCTATAATGAAGTGCTAAGCATTTAGTATAGCTGTGCTTATAGCTCTAGTCAGGATTTTTCAGTAGATTGTTACAGGCAACTATATACTACATACAAATCATAAAAATATCATCATTATCATCATCAAATTCCTGACATGTACCTCATGGGGTGTACAGGATATGATAGTACTACATGAAAAATTTACATCATTACTAATTTCCTACCTACAATTTTCCTCCAAAAACAGTCTGTTACTTGTCAAGACTCCAACATTATCAGATCTCATATTTCTATCGTCTAAGGCACTTTGTATACCATATCAATCCACCTGTATCTTGGTCTTCCTCTGGGTCGTTTACCTGCTAACCTGGCAGAGAACACTTGTTTTGCTAATCTTTCCTCGCCCATTCTGTTTAGTGACCATATCACCTGAGATTAGCTCTGCTAACGCATTCCTGGATGCTGACAACGTCAAGTTCTTTCCTAATATCCTCGTTTTTAATATGATATTGCCATTGATGGCATCTGTTCACGCCTCTAATCTTTCTCAGGACTCTCATATATGCGGTCTCTAGTCTTTGGTCAGGGGATTTACTTCTGACCCAGCTCTCAGATCCATAAGTTAAAACTGGTTTGAACACTGTCTTGTATACAGCTAATTTAGTGTTCCGACTAATTTCTCTCTTATTCATTAGAAATTTATTCAATTGACTTCCTACCATACCAGCTTTGCTGATTCTGTTGTCTATTTCAATATTTAATTTACCATCTTCAGTAAAAATTGTGCCTAAGTAGCTGAAATGTTTTACTTGTTCCGCAGGTTCCCCGTTCACAACACAGTTGACATTTTCAACAATTCTACTTATTTCATTGTCTTTGTCTTTTTAATGCTGACCTTCATGCCATATCTATTACAACAGTTATTCAATTTAGTCAGGGAATCTTGCAGACTTGTAGCGGATTTATTTAGAAGTATAACATCGTCCGCATAAAGCAAAGAGCTGACATTAACATCTCCAATTCTGATATCAGGTTTAATACCAATTTTCTTCATAATGTAATCCATATAGATAATGAATAACAGAGATGATAATGTACATCCCTGTCTGACACCAGATTTAACATTAAACCATCTCCCTGTACTTTCTTCAATTCTAACTGCTGACTTACAACTCAAATAAAGACTAAGTATTGCTTGATATAATGATCCACTGACACCATACAACTGTAGCGTTTTGAATAGCTTCTCTCTTGGAACCTTGTCATATGCTTTTTCCAGATCTACAAAACTTAAATACAGATCTTTGTTATATTCCCATGACTTTGCAACTATTTGTCGTAAAGTGAATATCTGATCCTGAGAACCTATTTGGCCTGAATCCAGCTTGTTCCTCACCAACCTTCTCTTCCACAATTCTTCTCAACCGTTTCTCAAGTATACTTGCGTAGATCTTACCAGGAACACGCAGTAAGGAAATACCTCTGTAATTCTCACATTCCGTTTTATTTCCCTTTTTTATATATGGGTACTATTAAAGCTCTACTCCAATCATCGGGAATTCGTCCCACTGTCCAGGTTTTCTGAACTATGCAGTGTAGCCACTAAGACTTTTATACCACCATATGTTGAAAGTTTATTTTTCACTTGGTTAGAATATAATAAATTTAGTTTAATCCTTTATCCAAGTGTGAGCAAACAAAATTTGCGCCTGAAAGTATCTTCAGGACTGGGGTAAGGTGGTGCAACACCAGCATGAGAGCTTATTTGGCCTGAATCCAGCTTGTTCCTCAACAACCTTCTCTTCCACAATCCATCTCAACCATTTCTCAAGTATACTTGAGGTCATCTATACCCACAGGATTTGCCAAATGGTGTGCCACCTTTTTAATAAATTACTCTGGATTTAGAGAAAAATTCTAACCAAGTGAAAAATAAACTTTCAACATCTTTCTCTAAATCCAGAGTAATTTATTAAAAAGGTGGTACACCATTCGGCAACTCCTATAGGTAGAGATGACCTTGCTAATGCTTCTGGCTGGTATCTCCACTTCGGCCTGGCTCCTACTGAAGAGACCTCAATAAAGGTCGAAACTAGTCTGGGTAGTGGCCCTTCCCTTAATGCATAACATTAGACATATTTGCAAGGAGATGTGTTTTGCATTATGGGAGATACTGAGATAGGAGTGTTAGTAGCTTTCTCCACCTTTGCAAGGAGTCATAGTGGTGTTGCACCACCTTACCCCAGTCCTGAAGATACTTTCAGGCGCAAACTTTGTTTGCTCACACTTGGATAAAGAATTAAACTAAATTTATTATACCACCATACTTCAGCATTTCTGGTCGAATATCATCTACTCCTGCTGCCTTTCCACATTTCAAGCCTTTGATGGCTTTTTCTACTTCAGGTATGGATATGTATTCCTGACTGTATGTGTGTTGAGTGTTTTTTACCACTGTGCTATCACTTGTTCCATTTAGCAATTTTTCGAAGTAATTACTCCATACTTCAAGGATATCTTTTTCTCCTGTTTTCATGTCACCTTTATCATCTCTAACTCCTTTTATAGCACTCTTTCCTCCATTTCTAAGCTTCTTCAACAACCTTCTTAATATTTATTTTCTATGTTCTTGCCAAAGTCCTCCCATGACTATTGTTTAGCTAGTTTTACACAGTGTTTCGCTTTCTTACATTTGTCTCTGTATTCTCTAAGAGCAAAAGCTGACTTATTTGCCAGGAACTTTTGATATGCTTTCTTCTTTTCCTTTACTGCCTCTTTAACTTCCTGTGTCCATGTTGGAGTTCTGATTTTTCTATTCTTGCAGACAACCTCACCACATGCCTCTCTGGCTGAATTAATCAGGATTTTCTTCAAGGTTTGCCTCTGAATCTCCAAGGTTTGGTTTCTGTTCTCAAACTCTTTCATTTTTCCTTCAATAATCTTTGTGTATTTTAGTCTACAGTTCACACCTGAGAACTGCTTAACTTTTATTCGCTTTAACACTTTTATACATGTGATTCTTTTCAATATGAAATTTAATTTTATCCTGCTCAAGACTAAATAGTGATCACTTCCAATTTCAAATCCTCTGTACACTCTGGTGTCCTGCACCAGGGAGAAAACATCACTATCAACAATAACATAGTCAATGAGACTTTTCTTATTCTTTGCCTCTTCTCTCCATGTGAATTTGTGCACATTTTTATGTTGGAACATGGTGTTAGTAATAACCAGTCCATGTCCTGAGCAGAAATCCAACAGGTATTTGCCATTATTATTAGCTTTGCTCTTTTCTCCAAATTTTCCCAAAATATTTTTTTATGTCTGACAATCATTTACTACTCTGCTATTTAGATCCCCAAAAAGGACCAATTGTGTCAGTTGCTTTTTCTAAAGCATCAAAAAATTCCTCCACTTCTACCTTAGTAGAACCTTCTGTGGGTCCATAGGCACAAATAAGTCTCATTGTCCAATTCCCCATTCTGATATTTGCCCACATCACTCTACTTGAGATTGCCTACCATTCAAGAAGATTAGCCTCGTATTTTGTGTTGAATACTATGGCTACTCTTTCTTTTCCTTGATTGTCATTGCCTGAATATAACATTTTTTATTTATTGCTCAGAAAGTTCTCACCAGTTTTTGTCTTTTTTTGTTTCAGTCATCCCTATTGTGTGGATTTGGTACTTATCTAATTCTTCAGCTAGCTCCATTTCTTTGCCATTCAGGCTTCTTATATTGATAGTACCGATCTTTATCAGTTGGGGCATGCTTTCAGAATTGTTCCAGTAGCTGACTTTTCGCTGTTCGCCCTGGTTCCCTGGCGAAAACAATGGGGGCCTTGTTTAACCGGGCGACGCCCCAGCTGGCATGAAATTTTGTCATGTTGTACCATCATTTTCTATATTGGTTTAAGTCAATAAGAATACAATTTGGTCGGCTAAATCCCAAATTGCCAGCTCATCCTCGTTCGTTCAGTATCCAGGACGTAATGTCCACTCCTTACCTTCTCGTGGTGCACTATGTTGGGTGCACCACGAGAAGGTAAGGAGTGGACATTAGGTCAGTAGCCCTGGTTGGTTCTCCACGCATTCCTTTAAAAGCTATGTGGAGGTGTCCTCTCAGTTATACAGCTTTGACCCTTAAGCACCCCCATCTTTTAATTGGAAAAAAAAAAAAAAAATTTCCATACACAATTATTTAATAAATGAGCATGCGTATAAGTGAAAAAGAGTTATATCTCACTGCTACAAATGACATCTAGAAATGTATTACAAGGAATTAGATAAGTATTACTGAGCCCAATAAGTTTCAATGATATATTTCAACTAGAATGAACAGTAAGAAGTCAGCTACTGAAATAACATCAAACACAACAGAATTAAAGAGAGACACCATCACCATAAGAAGTATCAATGGAAGAAGTGAAAATAACAGAAAAATTACAAAAAGCTATGTTATAACATAACTGGTGTTACCAAGATGAAGAAGATGAATACAGGAGGCATACTGAAATAACTATGAGATGTCTATATTCAGATAATAGTGACAGGAAATGTAAGAAATAACTATATACTTACCATTAAACACTAAACTTCTTGAATGGAAGGGTGTTTCAAGTAGAGTGATATGGGCAAATTCCAAAATGGGAAAACAACAAGACATCTGTGGCCATTGTCCTACAGTATGTTGCAGTGAGAAAGAGATGGAAGAATTCTTTAAGAAAGGGGACAGAATAAAGAAAAAGTTGGTTCTTGTTGGAGACTTAAATGACAGAACAGAAGCTGAATGCCAGATATCTGGGTGTTTTGAGAAAAACTGGAGAAATGAGTAAAACTCCATGTCCTGCCCTATTATTAGCTCTACTGATGAAGATGTGCAAATTTATATGGAGAAAACACACAAGAAATAGGAAAGCTTTACTGACTATATTATTATTAAGAATGATATCATCAGATTGGTTCAGGATACAGGGGATATACAAGGTATTTGAAATAAGAGGCAATTACATTTAGTTTTGAGCAGGATAAAAGTGATTATAATATTGAAAAAAAATGTACGAAAGTTTTAAAAAGAACAGAAGTTGAGTAACTTTCGTAAGTGAACTGCAGACTCAAATATACAAATATTTTCTACAGAAAAAGCGAATTTCATGACATTAATTTATTCGGCAAGGAAAGTATGTAGTGAAGTTGTTTGCAAGAATAGAAAAACTTCAAGGTGGACTCAAAAAGTTATTCTAGAAAAGAAGAAACACAGTGCAGATTCCTGCAAAGTGAGTCAGCATGGATCCTTAGAGAATACAAAGAAATGTAAGAAAGTTAAGATAAGTGAAAAGTAACTAAACAAAAGCTGAAGTGTTTTCAAGAGTATAAATATCATGAAAGTGGCGAAATATTATGGAGGCTATGGAAAATGCTAAGCAATGGAGGAAAAAAAGAGTACTGTAAAATGAATCAGAAATGATAAAGGTGACCTAAAAACTGATAATAAGGATTTAGCTTGAAAAATTATTAAATGAGATAAGCAATGACAGAATAGTGGTAAAAAATATCTAGAAAATATAGTCATGAGTATGTTCAGCAAATGTTGGAGATGTTTGCACATGTTCCCTTCCACAGAAACTATGATGCATAGACTCAAGCAAAGCTGTTTGTTGCACTACCAAATATAGTGTCGAACTAAAAACAATTGTCCTAACATTTGTCCAAATTTTCATTTGCATGAAATAAGTGTTTTTTCATTGCATTTGAAATTTTCAATGTCATTAAGACAGATCACAAATGCTAACTTCAAATAAAATTCTACTGAAAGAGTTGCAACTAACATTCCATATAAACTTTGTGTCAGTGAGCCTATCATTTGAAGCTGCACACAAACAGTAATGAGAAGTCCTGTGGTTACGATACACATGCAAAACACTTACTGACATGAATGTGTTAAACATGATATGAAAATCAGAAATATTCAATTCAGTTCTTCACTTTATGCAGATGATTTTTATTATTAAATAAATCTAGAACAGGTTTTCAAGACTAACTGTAAAACTGTTATAACAAATTTGGTATGAAAATGGCAGGAACAAGAGTAAACATTAACTGCATTTTCAATGGAAAACTTAGAGATCAAATAAAATATTTCAGCTATTTAAGACACTATTTTTTTGCTGAGATGACACATAAAATATGGAAACAAATAAATTAAGCAAAGCTGATATGGTATGGAACCAAATTAATGAATGTACATAGAAAGTTGGGATTTTTAAATTAGCCAAAACTCTGCACTAGCAGATTGGCAGTCCCGACTTGCAATATATGATCGCACATGTAATTTTGTGTTCTTCACAGCAGATATTAACAGATCTATCAGTCTCTCCAGAGTAGGCTAACTGCAGACACAAGGAACTTTATACACTCTATGATGTGCAAGAGGATAAAGTTGATCTTTAGAAGAGAATACATGAATGTAGCTAACTGAATGAGTGATGCGAAAGTGTCATGATGATTATATTTGTGGAGAGCTTTAGCTGTCTTTTCCAATGCACCCCAAGTATAACGGATGGGAATAGGCTACAAAAGTGTTGCAAAAGTTCTTGAAGTCAGTTTCAAGGACCGTGTCATTTGAACACGGAGCCCTGGCTCTGTGTATGTTGAGGATACCATACCACTAGGATGGGTGGTTGTTGATGTAAATACTTTCTTGTATATTTTCCATAAATAGAAAAGGATCATGAACAATTTGGTAGTTGTGTGACTAGTGTATCCAGAAATAGGAAACATCTGTCACTTTATTTTCTATCATAAAGTGTATTTTTGGATGCCGGCTATTGAGATGCAGTAAAAATATATCTAATGTGTCTAAGCCATAAGGCTAAATTGCAAACACATCACAGCATAGCCAGATGCTTTGGTTTCAAAATTGACTGCATCTGATGCTTTGGTTTCAAAATGTCTCATATAGAAGATATTGGCTGGGAAGAGGAAGAGTGGCAACCTGTTGCAGTCCCATGAAAAATAACCAGAATAAATGGCAAATCTGAATAATTCAAACATGTCAGAGGGAAAATGTGGCTTAATAAGATTAAAGGTCTATCAAAGTGAGACTACTAAACAATGAAGTAATGGTAAAGCTGATAATGAGGTTAGAATTAGATTGTAAGGATTAGATTTTTTTATTAATGTTTTTAATAAATGAGAGAGAACTGCCTGGAGGGGGGGGGATGATTTGGATAAATGTTTGGCTAGTTTGTAATGGGCTGTTTATGCTGTCATTTATTGGCTGAAGGGGTGTGTGAATTTTAGGAATCTCATATATTAAAGGGTAGGCTGACATGATAAGATTTTAGCTTTTTTTGTAATTTCTTTGGGCCAAGATAAAAGTTGTATTGTGGTGAGCCTCCAGGCAGTGGAGAGCTGATGACCTACTCCAATGTTTTTGGGAAGGCTACAGAATAGCTGTTAATTTTGGAGAACACTTAAGGGGATATCCAGACCAGGAGACTGACTGGTACTGCACTTTTTTTTTCCTCAATGTCTTTCTGAATGAAAAATCAAAGGAGGCATGACAAGCAGTTACACAAGGTATCATAGGCAGTGATTTCCCTAGTTGTGTATACACGTAGACTGTAAGTGATAACACAAATAGGCCAGAAACCCTGCTCTAGAGAGAAAACATGCTTTCTAAATCAGGGTTTCTCCTACCTAAAGACAATCACAAACATCCACGTTCACAGCAGAATTAACCCATAGTCTGTTGGTTGGAAAGCAGATATGTTAACCACTCGGCCAACCAGGCCTGTAAATTAAAATAAGTTTATTTCTACACCTCTTTTCGACTGTGATTACTATTGTTATATTAAAAATACAATATATATATATATATATATATATATATATATATATATATATATAAACTTAATAAAAACAGGAAAAAAAAGCTTAGCCTGCCTATGATACAAATGTACTATAGATTTACAAATAAAACATTTCATGGAGAGGGAGGAACCACATAAAAAAAAAAAAAAAAAAAAGAAAAAAATCTTTATTGATACTATACATCTTATCTTATCCAATTTATCAGACCTTTAAGTGCCTACAACCTTCCAAGCATGCTTGGATGTGAAGCGCAAACCACTAGGCTAACTGCACAGACTTTATTGATACTATGGTCACATATAATTTCATTAATTATTCGATTAACAATTATGAAATTAAACAACAGAACTATTTTATCATATTAATCAAATAATAAAATTTTATACTAATTTACAGTTGCTTGGAAAATTAATAAGACCAGCAACTGATTTATTGATACACATTAAAGTTACTAATAATCATATCTAAATTAAAAAAAGTAAAAATATACCTCAGCTAAATCTTTTCTCCGTATTCTCAGTGTATTTACTCTAATCGTCACAGGTCTTTCTAGCTGATTGGCTTCTAATGCTTCAATTAGCTAATTAATTATTAAGCAAGAGCACATTAGAATTCAAGTAAATATTAGTCTATGGGAAAAAATACCTTATGTTTTAGCAAAAATCAAATTCATCATCATCATCTAAAGAAATTTGTGACTTCAAAATTAGCATTATCATCTTCTTCTAAGATGTTCATTTCAATGGCCTATTTACAATCACATAACTTGGCTTTGGAGAAACCCAATTAATGCTACAATAGAGTGATTTATCCTATGTGTAAAATCTCTAGCCAGTTAGTCTTTCTTACAGGATGAAAAACCAGAGATTCAGAGAGGGGAAACCCTATCACATTTGAACAAAACTGGGTAATAACCTTCAGCTGAAATGTCCCTATAAAGGCTCTTCATATGTATGGAATTCAAACCTAGGTCTTTCCAAACAAAGGCATTGTCATTATCAATAATGTCCTTTGATTAAAAAAGGATTCAAGAAGCATATTGAGCTAGAGGCTTTAATACACTTCTTTAAACCATTCTTTTAACTACTCTATTTGTAAACTATTGTGAAATTTTTTACAAAGTAATGTATGCCTGTGGAACCTGACTTCTATGTTATGCTGAAATTGCTAAGAATATTTATGTTTGGTTAAAATACTGCAATCATTAGGCATATTATTAATATCATCAGAGACCTCCAAGGTGTTAAGGACTCATTGAGGGAGGCCTGTATGCAAAGCAGGATCACACGATACATATGTATATAGAGTAACACACAGAAATATAAGGAGCTGAGAGAAAATGACCCACCTACATGGGCACTCTCCCCTGTCATCTGTAATGAATGGCTACTTTCTTTATACAGTTCTTCCATGAAGCATATATCACAGGAAAGAAAAAACAACCAAACACTAACACTACTTTACTATCTCTACAATCAATCAAACATTTTCTATTGTTTAATGCAGATTAAATAAACTTTTAAAAAAAAAGTAACAAATATTTTCCTGCCAAAGATTTTTTTAATTGTTTTTTGCCTGTTAAGGTATTTTCACTCAAAGGAAATTGAAATTGTAAGAACCCTTATAGAAATATTTTCCCTTAACCTAAACCTCTTTTTATGCAAATATTTTTATGTGAATTGGGATATCAAAAATAATTTTTTTTTATGTGATTTTTATTCACTTTTACGTGACCAACATAAAGTCCAAGTTAGGAAAAAATTCGTAATTCAAAAATATTCTGAGAATTTTGTAGAACTGCATTCTCGTTTCAATTAAGAAAATTCTAAATTCTTATGAATTTCATTTATCGGGAATTCCACGAATTACATAACTAACTGCACATAAAAATGCAGTACTTAGCAGTTTGAATTTGGTGTTTAAGTAGACAACACAGTTACTGCATTTTTTAAGTGAAATCAAAATAAAAATCGCGTTATAAAATTAATAATTTTGCCAAGAAATAATAAATGGTAAGCTATATGTAATTTTCAAACTTTTATTTCATTAACCAAAGATTTTAATCCAGCCCTCACATGATGTTGCTGATATATTTAAAAAAGTTTCCTTGGATATAAAAATTCGAATTTTAGATCGTCTTCAAACTGGGGAAGGTGCAACTGCTGTGGGTAAGCATTTTGGAGTCCGTGAATCAACTGTCAGATCTATAAAGAAAAATGAAGAGGCTATTAGAAAAACGGTATGTTCTGGTACAAAATTGAGTGCGAAATTATCTTCATACACAAGAGATGTTGTTCTAGAAAAGGCTGAAAAAGCTTTAGTGATGTGGATAGAAGAAAATGTACAAAAAAGAATGCCAGTTGACGGAAATTCCATCAAGCAATCAGCATTGAAATTTTATGAACAGATTAAAAAACTGCAGCCAGATACTTCATCTCAATCGAGGAAAAAATATGAATTTCATGCAAGCAATGGTTGGCTGGCTAAGTTTATTAAAAGACATGCTCTTCTAATACATAAATTAAAGGTGAAACGGCTTCTGCTGATGAAACAGCTGTTAAAGCATTTCCACAAAAACTTGCTAAAATAACTGAAGATGGAAGTTACACTCATGAAGAAGTTTGGAATATGGACGAAACCAGCCTTTTCTGGAAAAAAATGCTAAACAGAACTTACGTATCAAAAATGCAAAAAAGTTCACAGCAGAAAAGGATCGCATAACACTCCTATTTTGTTTGAATGTTTTAGGACAGTGGTGTTCAACCCGTCGATCGTGGAGCGATTTTTGGTCAATCTCTTGTTTATTCCTCCTTATTTACAAATTTAATTAAAACTAAAAACATAATATTTTATTTATTATTATTTTGAATTATTTTTTAATTCTCTTTAAGTGTATTGCTATTGTTTATTTATTTTTCGTTAAAATTGTCAAATTACTAATTATCTTATAAGTCCTGGTAAATGAATTAATTTGGATCAGTAGAGGTCAAACAGCGAGCCGAGTGAATACGATTATAAGCAAAGTACATTGTATGCGTTTCGTTTATAATCGTGTTTACTCGTAACTACTTCCCACTACCCACTATTAGAATTTCAGTTGAGTTTCAGTTGCTCTAAATTTATCATTGGATTTACCATTATTTTGTTTGCTAATTGATAAGTTATAAACATTTTTTATTTTAATAAAATATTTAAGTTATTTTTTTTTTAATTTGAGGATACTCATGAGTGTATCAAAGAAATGGAAGACGTATCGTTTTCACAAGGAATGGGAAATGGATTATTTCTTTACAATGGTAAATGGAAAGTGTTGTTGTTTGGTTTGTAATTCATCTGTAGCAATTCCAAAACAAGGTAATACTGAGAGACATTTCTGATCACTACATGCAAAATATGATAAAGATTTTCCCAAAAATTCTGAAATATGTAACTCAAAAATTATAAATTTAAAGGCAAGACTTTCTGGACAACAAATTATGATTTCAAAAGTAATAAATAAATCAATATCAGCCACTATTGCATCTTTGAAAGTGTGTCATTTATTAGCAAAAGCAAAAAAAAGCCTTTTATTGATGGAGAGTTAATAAAAGAATCATTTCTTGCAGCAGCAGAATCTTTATTTTCTGATTTTAAAAATAAGAAATCATTTTGAATATTAAAGATTTACAACTTTCCAGAACAACGGTTATGAGAGTTAAAATTTTAAGTGCCGATCTGAATGCTCAGTTAATGTCAGACATTCACCAGTGTGTTGCATTTTCATTACAATTTGATGAATCAAACGACTTCACTGATACTGCTCAGTTAATGGTATTTCAAGATTATTCAATTAAAGAAGAACTTTTGAAAATTGTACCATTATTTGAAAGTAGACTAGGGGAGAAGACATTTTTTCGGCATTTGATGAATTTGTGAAACAACACAAACTTCCGCTTTTAAAACTTGTGTCTATTACTACTGATGGTTCTCCTGCAACGATAGGTAATAAATCAGGCTTCATTTCATTATGTAAAAACGATGACAAAATCCAGATTTTTTTAAACGTACCACTCTATTATTCACCAACAAGTACTGTGTAGTAAAAGATTAAACACAAAAGATGTTTCGGATATTACATTTAAAATTATAAATTCTGTTCTAGGAAAAGCCCTACAACTGCAGTTATTTAAATTACAGACAGATGATGATAGGTAACTTCTGTTGTACAATAATGTTCGCTGGCTCAGCAGAAGTAAATTTTTAGAAAGATTTCTTGTATTAATTAACGATATAAAATTTTTTCTTGATGAAAAAGGATATTTATCCACAATTGAGTGATAAAAGATGGTTGTTACACTTATCATTTTTAGTAGATTTCTGTACAAAATTAAGCAATTTAAATTTAGAGTTACAAGGTAGAGATAAAAATTTAATTGACATGTTAAGTTCAATAAAAAGTCTCCAACAATACTTACTTTTATTAAAGAAAAATATAAATGATTGTGAATTTAGATCCACAATCATCTCCCATATTTATTAAAATTTTTGAACAAAATCAAGAAATGCTTCGCTGTGATTTAAAAGAATTTATTCGTGAAATAGAATTAGTTGAGGAAGAAATAACAAGATTTAAAGATTTTAATAAAACTGAAATGACTGTATCTTTTATCAATAATACATTTCAGAAAATTTGAACATCACAGATATTTCAAATAAAATTAATGGGCTGTTTGATATACACCAGCTGAAGTAGAACTTAAGATAATAAACATTCAGAATAGTTTACATTTGAAATCAATAAACAATGAAGTCATTTAGAAGTATACACATGAAAAATTTCCAATATTAACTGATTCTCGTGGAAAGGCTTAGACGTTGGTTATGCATTTTTTACTAAATAATTTAAAGAAATTACAACGTCAACTAGGATATACATTAAAATAAATTTTAATACACTTGAATATTTCGGCAATGTCACATTGCCATTTTCAAGAAACTTAAGAACAAGACACGTGCACGCAGGCACAACAAACAGTAAATGAGGAAGAAGCAGGAAGCTAGTATTTCTCATAAAGTCCTGATGGTGCCCCCTAGCGGGCAATGTTGGTATTCTTGGGCAATTGGGTTGAAGGGCTTCTGTTGTTGGTTTCCCAAATTTGAGGCAGTCTCATGCAGCCAAATTTGTTCAGGTTTCAATTGTTTCTTAGGGCTGAAGCTGATTCCATGAAAAGCCTTTCATATTTGTATTTACTACGGTCTATTATCGTGGCTTTCTTCCACCTTATTCTATGGCAGGTATCCAGCGCATAGTCACCAAGACCAGAGTGGTTGTATTGGTGAAACCAGATGCAGTCCTTGTGTTCTGAAATTCTGATATTTGCTGTCCTGCCTGTTTGGCCAAAGTAGGACAGCTTACAGCTGCAAGGGACCTGGTATACATACACCGGGTAGGTGGGGAGAGGTTGGTCTTTAGTAGAGCGGATAAGGGATCCCAATTTTTTATATGGTCTGTAACAAGAAGTTAAGTCATGTTTTTTTAGGATTTTTGTAATTTTTACTGAGGTGGCTCGGATATAGAGTATGGTGATGGATTTAGAGTAATCCTTGTTGTGTGTGGGGGGTGTTCTGGTTTACTGGTTTCAATATTTTTTGGATTTTTTTTTTTTGGGTGGGGGGGTAGGCATTGGCTGAGAAAGTGTTGAGAATGTGGTTTAGTTCTGTGGTTAGGCATTTGAACAGATAAGTTTAGCCCTGTTGTGTAGTTGTCTTAATGACTCCATATTGTTGCGAGGAGGGGTGGTGGGATTGTTGGTGAATGTATCTACCTGTATGGGTGGGTCTATAGACTGAGAAAACCAAGGTTCCATCAGGCTGCGGATGACTAGTGTGTCTAAGAAAGGAAGGCAGTTGTTTTTTTCTTCTTTCAGGGTGAATTTGATTCTGGGGTGTTGGTTGTTTAAGTGTGTTAGGAAGGAGAGGAGTGCATCAGAGCCATGTGTCCAAATAGCGAACACATCATTAACATAGCGAAGCCAAATGGTTGGTTTTTGTGGGGCAGAGTTTAAGGCTTTCTCTTCAAAAGTCTCCATATACAAGTTGGCCAAGGTTGGGGAGAGTGGAGAACCCATGGCTGTCCCTTCTATTTGTTTGTAGAATTTTCCTTGCCAAACAAAATAGCCTGAGTTCATCGTGAACCGAAATAGGGCTGTGATATCTGGAGGAAATTTAGCTTGGATTAGCTCTAAAGATTCTTTGAGTGGGACATTTGTGAATAAGGAGGAGACATCAAAACTGACCATTATGTCAGTGTGTTTGAGCGTAAGGTTTTCTATGCAGGCTTTGAAGGGGGCTGAGTTTTTTATGCTTGAAGGTGTGTTGGCCAAATGTTTAGCTAGTTTGTATGTGGGGGAATCAATGCCATCCACTATGATGTCATAATGGCACATTTTCCTTATGTATTTTTGGGAGTCCATAAATATGGGGGGGGGGGGGGTATGGAGTTAAATGGTTTTAATTTGTTAGTGATTTCCACAGGCCAAGAAGTGACCTTCTTAAGGAGCCTGTGGAGTTTTCTAATTTGTGAGTTGGTGTAATTGTACTCGATAGGGAGGTAAGTAGCCCGATCTAACAATAGAGCTTTCAGCTTACCTATGTAATCCTTTTGGTTAAGCAATATTGTGGTGTTCCCTTTATCAGCTTTGGTGATTATTATTTTCTTGTTTTTCTTTAAGTAGAGATTTAATTTCCTTACTGGGCACGTTGGTTTTTGGTGGTTTAGCTTTGGTCAGAACACAAGCCACATCCAGTCTAATATCGTTAGACTGGATGTGGCGACGTGGTTTGGAAGGTGTCATATCCCGCGTTCAATTCGTATCATAATATCTTCAGCAGGTATTCTTCTGGGCACAATGGCGAAGTTGTTGCCACTTGCAAGGGCGTCGAGTGCTTCAGGTTTCACACTAAATGATGAAAGGTTGACCACCGTTTTGGTAGGAAGTTGTGGTTTTGAGATCTTTTTTAAATTTTCAAATTTTTTGGTGTGTCGATCTCGTACTTTTTAAAATTCTTTCTCCACTGCAATGCACGAGATGTCGTATAAAATAGACCAAATTTCATGGCTTAAGGTACTTGAAAGGTCATCTTCGAGTGCCTGGATAGCTATGTTAGCATCATTCAGGAAACAACGAGTCATGGCGATTTATTCCCTGAGTAAGGCTTGGCTGGCACGGTTATAAATACGAAGAGGCTTTTGCAGAGAGAAACGGTGCTTGAATTTCACACAGTTAGGAATTACCTGGTTATCCCGGCAGCGTTTTAGGAAGGCGAGACGATTTAGTTGTCTTGATAGCTTTAACTTCATTTTACCGTAATGGCGTGCTTTACGTGTGATATCATTTCCGTGGATTATTGGAAGGCAGGCACAACTCACTTACTGTTTGTTGTGCCTGCGTGCATGTGTCTTGTTTTTAAGTTTCTTGAAAATGGCAATGTGACGTTGCCGAAATATTGAAGTGTATTAAAATTTATTTTAATGTATACCCTGGTTGATGTTGTAATTTCCTTAAATTATTTAGTAAAAAATGCATAACCAATGTCAAAGCCTTTCCATGAGAATTACGCAAACAATATGGGGTCATTAAGACACTACAGGGGTGCTGAAAGGTCAAAGCTGTATAACTGACAGGACACCTCCATATAGCCTTTAAAGGAATGCGGAGAACTGACCAGGGGCTACTAACCTAATGTCCAATCCTTACCTTCTAGTGGTGCACCCTGTCGGGTATCTACCTGGATACTGAACGAACGAGGATGGGCTGGCAATTTGGGATTTAGTCGAACAAATTGTATTCTTATTGACTTAAACCAATATAGAAAATGATGGTACAACACGACAAAATTTCATGCCAGCTAGGGCGTCACCCGGTTAAACAAGGCCCCTGTTGTTTTCGCCAGGGAACCATGGCGAGCAGCTAAAAGTCAGCTACTGGAACAATTCTGAAAGCACGCCCCAACTCAACATCACCAGAGTTAAAGATCGGTACTATCAACATAAGAAGCCTCAATGGCAAAGAAATGGAGCTAGCCGAAGAATTAGATAAGTACCAAATCGACATAATAGGGATGACTGAAACAAAAACGATGAAAACTGGTGAGATCTTTCAATAGCAATAAATACAAAATGTTATATTCAGGCAATGACAAGGAGGAGTAGCCATAGTATTCAACACAAAATACGAGACTCCTTCTTGAATGGCAGGCAGTGTTAAGTAGAGTGATTTGGGTAAATATCAGAATGGGGAACTAGACAATGAGACTTATTTGTGCCTATGGTTCCACAGAAGGTTTTCCTAAGTAGAAGTGGAGGAATTTTTTGAAGCTTTAGAAAAAGCAACTGACACAATGAAAAATGAAAAGTTGGTCCTTGTTGGGGATCTAAATAGCAGAGTAGGAAATGATTGTCAGACATACAAAAAATATTTTGGGAAACTTTGGAGAAAAGAGCAAAGCTAATAATAATGGCAAATACCTGTTGGATTTCTGCTCAAGACATGGACTGGTTATTACTAACACCATGTTCTTACATAAAAATGTGCACAAATTCACATGGAGAGAAGAGGCAAGGAATAAGAAAAATCTCATTGACTATGTTATTGTTCATAGTGATGTTTTCTCTCTGGTGCAGAACACTAGAGCGGACAGAGGATTTGAAATTGGAAGTTATCACCATTTAGTCTTAAGCAGGATAAAACTGAATGTCATATTGAAAAGAAGAGCATGTAAGAAAGTTTTAAAACAAATAAACGTTGAGCAGCTCTCAGATGTGAACTGTAGACTAAAATATACAAACATTATTCAAGAAAAAATGAAAGAGTTTGAGAATGGGAATCAAAACTTGGAGATTCAGTGGCAAACTCTGAAGAAAACATTGACTGATAATGCCAGAGAGGCATGTGGTGAGGTTGTCTGCAAGGACAGAAAAATCAGAACTCCCTGGTGGACAGAGGAAGTTAAAGAGGCAGTAAAGAAAAAGAAGAAAGCATATCAAAAGTTCCTGGCAAATAAGTCAGCTTTTGCTCTTAGAGAATACATAGACAAATGTAAGAAAGCGAAACACTGTGTAAAACTAGCTAAACAAAAGTAATGGGAGGACTTTGGCAAGAATATAGAAAATCAATATTAAGAAGGTTGCAAGATATTCTGGAGGTTGTTGAAGAAGCTTAGAAATGGAGGAAAGAGTGCTGTAAAAGGAGTTAGAGATGATAAAGGTGACATGAAAACAGGAGAAAAAGATATCCTTGAAGTATGGAGTAATTACTTCGAAAAATTGCTAAATGGAACAAGTGATAGCACAGTGGTAAAAAACACTCAACAGGCATACAGTCAGGAATACATATTCATACCTGAAGTAGAAAAAGCCATCAAAGGCTTGAAACGTGGAATGGCAGCATTAGTAGATGATATTTGACCAGAAATGCTGCACTTCATAGTTCAGAAACCCTAGACAGAGGGACAAATTCCCGATGATTGGAGTAGAGCTCTCCTAGTACCCATATATAAAAAGGGAAATAAAACTGAATGTGATTCTAGTAGCAAGACTTATACGTTGGTTAGACATAACTGGTAATTAGTTTAAGGAATTAACAACGCATATAAAGTATATTAATTAAAGGTAACTTTAATGAATAACTTCTATATTTTGGCAAGGTCACATTGCCATCTTCAGGAACATAAAGATATGGTATGTGCATCCCTTATCCGCTCTACCAAAGACCTACCACTTCCCCTAGACCTACCTGGTGTATACCAGGTCCCTTGCAGCTGCAAATTGTCCTACTTTGGCCAAACAGGCAGACAACAAATATCAGGATTTCAGAACACCAAGACTACATCCGGTTTCACCAGTACAGCCGCTCTGGGCTGGCAGACCATGCCTTAGATACAAACCATAAAATTCGTTGGAAGAAAACAAAAATAATTCATCGCAGCAAGTTTAAATGCGAAAGATTATTCAAAGAATCTTCAGCAGCTCTAAAAAACGTTCCTAACCTCAACAAATTTGGGTGCATGAAACTGCCCCAAATATGGGAGACTTTCATTATGAGAACTTCAGCCCAACTGCCAAGACTACCAAATTAGCCCGCAAGAGGGAGGGCACCATTAGGACTTTAGGAACAATATTAGTTTCTTGCTTTCTTCCTCATTTGCTTTGTGTTAGTTTCTGAGTGCACATACCATATCTTTATGTTCCTGAAGATGGCAATGTGACGTTGCCGAAATATAGAAGTTATTCATTAAAGTTACCTTTAATTAATATACTTTATATGCGTTGTTAATTCCGTAAACTAATTACCAGTTAAAACTGAAGTTGAGAATTACAGAGGTATTTCCTTACTCAGAAATGGTTGAAAAGGATTGTAGAAGAGAAAGTTGGTGAGGAACAAGCTGGATTCAGGCCAAATAGGTTCTCAGGATCAGATATTCACTTTACGACAAATAGTTGCAAAGTCATGGGAATATAACAAAGATCTGTATTTAAGTTTTGTAGATCTGGAAAAAGCATATGACAAGATGCCATGAGAGAAGCTATTCAAAAGGCTACAGTTGTATGGTGACAATGGGGCATTATATCAAGCAATACTTAGTCTTTATTTGAGTTGTAAGTCAGCAGTTAGAATTGAAGGAAGTACAGGAAGATGGTTTAATGTTAAATCTGGTGTGTGACAAGGATGTACATTATCCCCTGTGTTATTCATTATCTATATGGATCACATTATGAAGGAAAGTGGTATTAAACATGATATCATAATTGGAGATGTTCATGTCAGTTCTTTGCTTTATGCAGACGATGTTATACTTCTAAATAAATCTGCTACTAGTCTGAAGAGTCTCTGAATAAATTGAATAACTGCTGTAATAGATATGGTATGAAGGTCAGCAATAAAAAGACAAAGACAATGAAAATAGGAAGAATCATTGAAAATGTCAACTGTGTTGTGAATGGAGAACCTGTGGAACAAGTAAAGCATTTGAGCTACTTCGGCCCGATTTTTAGTGAAGATGGTAAATTTAATATGGAAATAGACAACAGAATTAACAAAGCTGGTATGGTAGGAAGTCAATTGAATAAATTCATATGGAATAAGAGAGAAATTAGTCGAAACACTAAATTAGCTGTATACAAGGCAGTGTTCAAACCAGTTTTAACTTATGGATCTGAGAGCTGGGTTAGAAGTAAAATACTTGACCAAAGAATAGAGACCGCAGATATGAGAGTCCTAAGAAAGATTAGAGGCATCAACAGATGGCATCAATGGCAATATCATATTAAAAACGAGAATATTAGGAAAGAACTTGACATTGTCCGCATCCATGAATGCATTAGCAGAGCTAATCTCAGGTGGTATGATCACTTAAACAGAATGGGCGAGGAAAGATTAGCAAAACAAATGTTCTCTGCCAAGTTAGCAGGAAAACGATCCAGAGAATGACCAAGATATAGGTGGATTGATATGGTACAAAAGTGCCTTAGACGATAGAAATATAAGACCTGGTAATGTTTGAGTCTTGACAAGTAACAGACTGATTTGGAGGAAAATTGTTGATAGGAAGTTAGTAATGATGTAAATTTTTCATGTAGTACTAACATTTCCTGTATGTCCCTTGAGGGTATATGGCAGAAATTTGATGATGATGATGATGACAACAGCGCTAAACTTATTTGTTCATATTACAATGCCGTTACCACAGAACTAAACCACATTCTCAACACTTTCTCAGTCAATGGCTACCCCCACTCCCAAAATAATCCAAAAAATATTGAAACCAGTACCCCCCCCCCTGCAACAAGGATCACTCTAAATTCATCCCCACACTCTATAAACGAGCCACCTCAGTAAAAATTACAATAATCCTAAAAAACACGACTTAACTTCTTGTTACAGACCATATAAAAAATTGGGATACCTTATCTGCTCTACTAAAGACCAACCTCTGCCCCTCTCCCTAGAACCTGGTGTATGTATAACAGGTCCCTTGCGGCTGTAAGCTGTCCTACTTTGGCCAAACAGGCAGGACAGCAAATATCAGAATTTTAGAACACAAGGACTACATCCAGTTTCACCAATACAGCCACTCTGGTCTTGGTGACCATGCGCTGGATACCTGCCATAGAATACGGTGGAAGAAAGCCACGATAATAGACCATAGTAAATACAAATATGAAAGCCTTTTCATAGAATCAGCTTCAGCCCTAAGAAACAATCCAAACCTCAACAAATTTGGGAAACCTACATCAGAAGACCTTCAGCCCAATCGCCCAAGAATACCAACATTGCCCGCTAGGGGACACCGTCAGGACTTTAGGAGAAATAATAGCTTCCTGCTTCTTCCTCACTTACTGTTTGTTGTGCACGTGTCTTGTTCTTAAGTTTCTTGAAAATGACAACGTCACGTTGCCATTTTCAAGAAATATTGAAGTATATTAAAATTTATTTTAATGTATATCCTAGTTGATGTTGTAATTTCCTTAAATTATTTAGTAAAAAAAAAAATATTAACTGATATTGTGCATTACAAATGATCATTTGGATGATTGTCTGCGATTGGCCACTTCTTCATATCAACCTGACTATGAAAATATTGCAAGGTCCAAACAATGCCAAATTTCACATTAACTTTTTTATAATCAACCAGCATTTCCTGTAACTTGTGAATTTGTAATCAATGTGTTGTTTTTTCTAACTTTGGTTTTCCAAAAAAGAGAAATAAAGTGAAGTATAGTTTCTGGGAAAATTCCCATGTTACTCCTCTTAAACACTATTAATATAATTACAGCAATTATAGCCTATTTTGTTTAGGAGTGTCCCTTATTTTAATACAATGGCTAACATTACTGAAAAAAGGGGTATATATATTTTATAGGGCATTATGGGTGAGTATAGAAGGCAATTATGGCAGAAATAAAAGAGGTGGAAAAATTTTGTACATACCTTGTTTTTGGTTCTAGATGCCTTCCAATTCCAAGATCCTGCTGAAGGTTGTTTATAAACGGGGTGAGGGGGGGAAAGAACATGGGGTGTGTTTTGACGTGGGAAATAAGTTTGGAAACTGGGTTACTATTAATAATATATATATATAAATATATATTATTTTGTTTAGGGCCGCATTTTTTGTGGGGGGGGGGGGGAACGAAGGGAAAGGGTATCGTTATGTGGAAACTGGGACAGGGGTTAACGGGGTGTGGACTGTTTCAGTCGTCGTCTGACCATCATCGGAATCTTGTCGAAATGAGTGTAGGGCTATGTCAAGGCCAAGTTGGAGTCGTGGCTTAATTTGTAAGTTCTGGATCATCCACCATTCGGAAATTAGGTAGGGGAAGTGGACGTTGATAGAATTTTCATCATATTTTATGGCAATAGTTTCGGATATTCTAAGCATTGTTTCGTTGTCTTGTTTGTCTATGATTATGGCCTTATCGATTTGGGGGATATGTTTTAGTTCAAGGGCATGAGCTGCAATTTCTGTCTTCCATGTACTCATTGTTTTGTTTTTCTTTTTGATGTTGCGATGTTTTTTTGTGTTCAGATATTCCGGAATGGAAATATTACAATCCCTGAAGTGCTCTTGTAGTCTAGTCCATAAAGACTTAATTGTAGAGCCAGTGTAGGTGACGTCACAGTCTTTTTGACAAGGAAATTTGTAGACCACGTTGTGGTGTTCGAATATTTCTTTGTGAGTGAGATTTAGTAGGTTTTAGGAAAGTTGCTAATTTTTGGTTTGTGGTGAATACTAGCTTATAGTCCGTGTTTTTGAAAATGTATTTGTAGGCTTTGTATGTGTTTGGGATGTATGGCAATTTGATGACCATACGTGACAGGTTGTATTATTGTTAAGACGGGATTTTGCCATATTGTTCGTGTAGGTTATTAGATGTGTGGGGGAGTTGCGATTTTTAAAAACCTGTGTTAAATACTTTAGTTCCGTGTTAAGATAACTGCTGAGAAATAAATATAATATTCCAATATATTTGTTTTATTTGTTGTATTAAAATAATTAAAAGTGATAAATACATTTTTAAATACACAAATAAGCTTTTTAGTTTCTTTAAAGTTTTTACGGCTGGGAGAGTGAGTGCATTTAACTGCATAGTTGTGCATAATCAGATATCAGGTTGGGGGAACGTGATCTATATAAGAGAGTAGATAGCCGAATAACTTAATATAGAAAATTAGCTCGCATAGTAAATAAAGGTCGAACACCACTGCTTAAGGAGATCGGATGTAAAAACCACTGCTCATAAATCGATAATTAAGACCATGGCCAATGAAAGGCATAGATTTTCAAAAATTGCCAGTTCATTGGATGGCCAACAAAAAAGCTTGGGTGACCATTGATATTTTCACTGAGTGGTTCAAGAAACAGTTTGTGCCAGAGGTTAGACGCTATTTGAACGACAAGGATCTCGAATTTAAAGTGCTTTTGATTCTTGATAATGCACCTGGTCATCCTGCCATAGAACACCCAAATATGCAATTTTTTTTTTCTGCTGCCCAATACCACATCATTGCTACAACCTCTAATCACGGTATAATTGCGACTTTTAAAACATATTATGTCAGACGAACATTTCAGTATGTTTTGAACAAGCTAAATGATGATGATGAAACACTGTCAGTTATGGATGTGTTGAAAAAATTTTCAATTATGGATTGTATTGATCAAGTTCGATTATCGTTATCTGAATTGAGACCAGAAACTATGAATGCATGCTGGAAAGCTATTTGGCCCGCATGTGTTAAAGAGAATGCTCCTGTTCTCTTCAATCATACTGCAGAATTCCCCGATATAATAAGTTTGGCATGTGAAATTGGCAGAGAAGGATTCGATGATCTTACGTCAGCAGATATCGAAGAATTGTTAATTGATAAACCTCTTAGTGAAGACGAAATAGTGGAGATTGTTTCTGAGACTCCTGAAAGCGAAGAAGCTAATGATAATGATCAAGATAATCCTACTTTTACTGCTGATATTATTAAAGAAAGTCTTAAACTGGCCAGTAATTCAGGCAATTATTTTGCCCGACATGATCCAAATGAAAATGTGCTGGGAAGTTTTCACGTGAGTTAAGTTGTTAATGTCTTCATACAGAGAATTATAATGCAACTTATCTAAAGTATCAACACAGCAATTAATAACTGAGTTCATGCCTAAAACTACTGAAACAACCAGTGGTACTTTTGTTCAAGACATGACAAGAAGAATTCCACAAGTTGAGGCAGAAGTCGATGACGATAATACCATATCTAGTAGTTCTAGTGATATTACAGTCTCACGAAAACAAAAGCTTTCACGTTTATTGTCAGAAACTGATAGCGAGTAACATAATTTTTTATAGAATCCTTAGCAAACAACTGAAATGAATATGCTTTTTTTAAAGTTATTAAAATTCATTATATGTATGTGTGTTCTCCATGAAATGTAAATAAAAATCTTATGCTCCTAACGAATTTAATGTTTGTTTTTTTTCATTATTTTGCTTATATTTCAGGTTTGGAACCAATCTTCACTTTTTCTATGGAGTCAGTAGTTCTTTTTACGTGTAATTTTTAGGAATGTATCTATCGCGTAAAAAGAGGTTTAGATGTATATCAAAAATCTTTAGTATATAAATGTTAATTCTCATTTTACCTCATATTTTTGGTGAGATAACTTGTTCTGTTCATATGGTATATTTAATTTTCCTTGTATGAAACTAAATACTGTAAGAATTCAGTTTCATGCAAGGTTAATTTTCCAGTGACTGAGCTCTTCCAAGCAATTAGTACATAATGTGACTCAAGGTTGGTGAATCATATATGTCATGATGGTTGATTATAGTGCTGCTCAAGAAAGAAGAATTGTAATTGTATGCAAAGTAAGGTCACAGGATAAATATGTGCATAGAGTGAGACAGCAATATAAGGATCTGAGAGAAAAAAGAATGCCCCCCCCCCCCATCAAATGAATGGGTACTTTCTTTATACAGTCCTTTCATAATGAATATACTTATATGTTGGACTTTGTCAGTGAAATCCAGTATGTGGAAGTGATAACATAATTTATAAGTCTAATGTTTTGACTAATTGCATTTTATCTATTTCTTGTATTCCCTTAGCTAAAGTAAGATAAATCACAGGTGCACAAAGTTCTGATAAACATCAATAAATGCTGATATAACTCACCTACTGCAGAACCAAGAAATGAAAAAAAGTTTTTTGATAATGTGGAATACAACATGGAGTATTCTGGCAGTGCACCCATAGATTCATCATGAGAGATGGGCCAAATATGTCCATTGTGGTATCACTGAAACCACTGGATTGAAAAAAGTAAATTTTGTGTCCTATTTCTTGTTAACAGAGTCAATTTTTGTGTATATATTTTTTAATAAATCTTGTTAGAGCATTGGTTATAATTAAACCGTATTGCTCTGCATTTGCAAAGCAGATAAGCAGGTGTTTGACGACAGTAAAAGACCAAGATAATTGTTTCAAAATAGGTATGCAAGCTTGTCATGTTTGTAGAAACTAAATATACATACTAAAATTTGAATGAAATAATTTTGATAGATGTATAATTTTCAGCTTCATAACTAAGGCATCTTCAGTATTCACAATTAAAATGCAGATAACAGAAGTATTTAAAAAGCACCACTATATCATAAATAAGAATGGCTACTTTCAGCAACACATATAAACTTAACAAGACAATAATTAGGAATTTACAGAAGATACAATAATATTTCCCATAAAGGCCATCCAATTAGTTTAAATTGGGTCGATGTAGATGAACAAATGAAGATCAAGATCTAGGTGGATTGATGCGGTTAGAAGTACCTTAAAATAATTTTATTTATATTTATTATTTATTTATTTTTTTTATGTTGACTCCACACATGAAAGGTCACAAAACCTATAACACTACAGTGTCATATATGGGCAAGTGAGAAGAAAAATGTAGCTGTTGATACATTTCTTAAAAACTGGGAGGTTGTACTGAGTGGGAAAATCAGTATGGGGGAGACTGTTCCAAAGAATAGAGGTGAATGGAATGAAGGAAGCAGCTGATGAGAGTTTGGTGTGTTTGATGCTGGAGAGTGGCTGCTCTAGTTCTTCTATGGTTAGAAGAAAGTGGAGGAATGGTAGCAGCCAATTCAGAGCAGAATATCCATAAAAGTACCTACAGAACAGGCACAGTGCTGAAACCAAACACCTATGATAAGTGACTGAAGAGAACCTGTGAGGGAAGGGTGGTCTATTAAGTGGATTGACCTCTTCTGAATATCATTAAGAATTCTGAGAGAGGTCTTGGGAACAATAACTCCAAAGTTGGATGGATCTGAGACTTATAAAGTGGTAGTAGTTGAGAGGAAGAGAAGTCATGTTTAGAACGAAAAAAAAAAAAAAAAAAAACACCAACTTTTTTGAGGCTATGTAACTAATATGTTTGTGCTAGGATAAACTGGATGTAACAGTCAACCCAAGAAGAGAAAGTTGATCTTGAAAGGAAACTGGCATACTATCAAAATGAGAGAGTATGAGGTAGGATTTTTCTTGCAAGTTAGAAGTACCTTAAAATAATTTTATTTTTATTTATTATTTAAGGCAAGCAGGCTTGAATTTTTTGGCATTGAAATTTAGTAAGTTGTCTTCACCTCATTTCAGAATATCGAGGAGATCAGTGTTCAAGTCACTAGTTATGAAAGATCTTGAGGCATCTAACATTAGGGTACTGCCGAGTTTATTGAATGAGAAAGAGGAATGAAGAGTACTGTCATTGCAAAGCTGTGAATAGGATGTGAGGGTCAGAGAAAGGAGGTCACTGATGTAAAGGAGAAAGAGTGTGGGTGAGAGCACAAAACCCTGAGGCACTCCAACACATGGGGAAATCTGATGAGAAGAAGCCATCCACACGACACACAATGAATGACCAATGAGGAAGCTGGAAGCTTGTTGAGGAGGCCTTGGTACCAGACATGATCAAATGCCATATATCGAGAGCAATAACGAGTTTCTCTAAATCTTTCCATGGCCTGAGTTCAAAGGTGGGTGAGATTAGCTGTAGAACAAGAATGGTGGAATCCATATAGGTGATCGCTAATTAACGGATAAGTCTCCAGGTAATGAAGAAGCTGGTTGTTGATAACCTTCTCTATCACTTTCGAAAGTACTGAGGTGAGAACAATGGGATGTAGTTAGATGGCTGACTTTTGTCTCCATTTGGAATCATTGATAACTTTTTTTTATATGAGGGACACCCAGAAAGTAAGTCCCGTTTTTAAATATTTTCGCTGCAGCACTGCGATCACGATGGTGTGCATGTGTGCTGAGTTTGTTGATTCATTAGCAAGGCATTGGTGCAAGGCATTCAGGCATTCTTGAAGTGCGTATGCTTCTTGGAGTGTGTTTATAATGTCTAAGAAAATCAACCCCCCCCCTCCCCAGCCGCATGTGAAATCAAATCAGTTATCCACTTCTTGAATGCGAGGAATGTTAAAGCAGCTGAAATTCATTGGCAAATTATTGAGGTTTATGGAGAACACAATGAGTGATTCAATGGTATGAAGATGGGTAAGACTTTATGAAGGAAGGACAGGTGTGCGCGATGATGAACGGAGCAGGCAACAATCTTTAGTGACCGACAGTTTGGTACGTTCAGTTGAAGAGAAGATTCGACAGAATAAGGGATTCACTATGACATCACTCTCGCTGCAATTTGCAGACGTGTTGTCACCTTTTCTTAATAACTTTGATATCTATGCTCTTTACGTTTATTCACCCCTTGGTGTCACGTGGTACTATCTAAGTACAAAGGAAATTGCCCTAGGGTGGAGCCAAAATCCAAATGTAACAAAGCTTCTGAGGTTCTTCTTCTCATAAAATCCTAAGACATTTATTTGTTTTCGCTGCACCACTTAGGACAATTAGTTTAAAGGAAAAAATCTTAAACAAGAAGTGAACACTCTGCTATACCTCAGTGACTAACAACCGTGCAATCATGACCGTAGACTTGCTACTCCAATCTCCCGCTTAGGTTCACATATTTAGCAAGTGGTACATCGGATAATACTAACATTACTCTGATTCAGTTGTTTGTTTAACATTCTAACATATATACAGTTCATGGAAGTCTGGGAAAGATCATTTATCATCATCATCATCATCATCATCAAATTCCTGCCATGTACCCTCAAGGGGTGTACAGGATATGACAGTACTACATGAAAAAATTACATCATTACTAACTTCCTATCTACAATTTTCCTCCAAATCAGTCTGTTACTTGTCAAGACTCCAACATTATCAGATCTTATATTTCTATCGTCTAAGGCACTTTGTACCGTATCAATCCACCTATATCTTGGTCTTCCTCTGGGTCGTTTTCCTGCCAACCTGGCAGAGAACACTTGTTTTGCTAATCTTTCCTCTCCCATTCTATTTAAGTGACCATACCATCTGAGATTAGCTCTGCTAACGCATTCCTGGATGCTGACAATGTCAAGTTCTTTCCTAATATCCTCATTTTTAATATGATATTGCCATTGATGCCATCTGTTCACGCCTCTAATCTTTCTCAGGACTCTCATATCTGCGGTCTCTAGTCTTTGGTCAAGTGTTTTACTTCTGACCCAGCTCTCAGATCCATAAGTTAAAATTGGTTTGAACACAGTTTTGTATACAGCTAATTTAGTGTTCCGACTAATTTCTTTCTTATTCCATATGAATTTATTCAATTGACTTCCCACGATACCAGCTTTGCTGATTCTGTTGTCTATTTCTATATTTAGTTTACCATCTTCAGTAAAAATTGTGCCTAAGTAGCTAAAATGTTTTACTTGTTCCACAGGTTCTCCATTCACAACACAGTTGACATTTTCAATGATTCTGCCTATTTTCATTGTCTTTGTCTTTTTATTGCTGACCTTCATACCATATCTATTACAACAGCTATTCAATTTAGTCAGAGAATCTTGCAGACTTGTAGCGGATTTATTTAGAAGTATAACATCATCCGCATAAAGCAAAGAGCTGACATTAACATCTCCAATTTTGATATCAGGTTTAATACCACATTCCTTCATAATGTGATCCATATAGATAATGAATAACAGAGGGGATAATGTACATCCTTGTCTCACACCAGATTTAACATTAAACCATCTTCCTGTACTTCCTTCAATTCTAACTGCTGACTCACAACTCAAATACAGACTAAGTATTGCTTGATATAATGCCCCATTGACACCATATAACTGCAGCGTATTGAATAGCTTCTCTCTTGGCACCTTGTCATATGCCTTTTCCAAATCAACAAAACTTAAATACAGATCTTTGTTATATTCCCATGCTTTCTCGACTATTTGTCGTAAAGTGAAGATCTGATCCTGACAGCCTCTATTTGGCCTGAATCCAGCTTGTTCTTCACCAAGCTTTTCTTCCACAATTCTTCTCAACCGTTTCTCAAGTATACTTGCATAGATCTTGCCAGGAACACTCAGTAGGGAAATACCTCTGTAATTCTCACATTCAGTTTTATTTCCCTTTTTATATATGGGTACTATGAGAGCTCTACTCCAATCATCTGGAATTTGTCCCTCTGTCCAGACCTTCTGAACTATGCAGTGCAGCCACTGTAAGACTCTTATACCGCCATACTTCAGCATTTCTGGTCGAATATCATCTACTCCTGCTGCCTTTCCACATTTCAAGCCTTTGATGGCTTTTTCTACTTCAAGGATGGATATGTATTCCTGACTGCATGCCTGGTCAGTGTTTTTTATCACTGTGCTTTCATCACTGCTTGTTTCATTTAGCAGTTTTTCAAAGTAATTACTCCATACTTCAAGGATATCTTTTTCTCCTGTTTTCATTTCACCTTTATCATCTCTAATTCCTTTTACAGCACTCTTTCCTCCATTCCTAAGCTTCTTCAACAACCTCCAGAATATTTTGCCACCTTCTTGATATTTATTTTCTATATTCTTGCCAAAGTCCTCCCATGAGTTTTGTTTAGCTAGTTTTACACACTGTTTAGCTTTCTTACACACTGTTTAGCTTTATCTTTAAGATCATTTATAAAGTACAAATTTATGTGCTATCATAGTTATCAAATATGAACAGTAAATTCTCATAACTCACATAGGATTAACAATAGAGCTGTTCTATATCACTTCACACATAAGATCCTCATAACTCTCTTAATTAAAACCTAGTAAACATACATTATCACCTTGTATTCACACTTTCTAAGGTTATCACTCTTTAAGTTACACTTGTCAACTTTCACAACTTAAGATTTGCTACAGTCCTAAGCTTTATCTTCGTTAAGTCCTTAGATCTTGATTCACATATCGTTCATTTACACTATTTAACAGTAAAAATTCACGATACCGTATATTATAGTTATCCCCTGTGCTTGTTCCTCACTTTACTCGTCCTTTGACCCTCAAATTGTTTCTTTGTGCTGGGATTGGTACCTGGAATTCCTCGATTATATGCTGGCCCATTCGTTTCAGTCAGTTATGCCTTCCTTTCAATAGGATTCTTGGGGCAAGGCACTCTTTCGCACATGTTGCCCTTTTACCTAGATTCTGAGGCCTCTATGCAGACTACCCTTTTCTTCTGGAGTAATGTGATTCACCTCGGACCTTGCGACGCATAACCTTTCCCGTGGATACGCACCATCTACCGTTTCTGTCTGACAGGCATCAGGGCAGAGATTTCCCCTCACACTCTCGAACCGTCCCGCCACTCGCAAAGCCCACACACCAAAACCACCAGGAAAAAAACCCTGTGTGTGTGTGGGGGGGTTCCTAACTCTTTTATATCTCCGCACCTTCGGTAATCCCCTCCCCACTCGACTCATCGATAGTGCTCAACACGATATCTCTTGGTAGAGGATTTCTACTTTTCTGCCTACTTATCATGTGCCGTGTGCACATGATACGCTTGCAGCAACTTCCTTTAATCCTGTGCTCTTGGCCTTGGTTTTACACTACAATTATCGTTAAAAATTGTGAGTCATTCATCTAAGCTTTGTCTATCTAATTCCTAGAAATGGTATACTACTTTAATCATACTATAATGTTCTTTTTCTCTAGAATTTTACCGTCAATATTTATTGACGGTGTTATTACATAATGTAATAACACTTCTTTCTTATGCATTTTCACAATTATTTTCCTTTTGTTTAATATATACAATTTTGTTCACATATATGTAGTTCACACTCTTAGATGCAAGCAAATTTTCTATTATAGGTTCTTTGCTTGTTAAATCATGAAAGAATAAATTCTCTTAGGAATTCTATCAATCACAATTTAACAGAAGTTTCACGTTCATGTCTTCATGAAATTGTGTGCACGCTAGGTGCCGAAGTTGCTTACAGAACAACACAAAGTGAATCGGCTGGGCAGTGTGTTGGAATTCTTGACACGCTGCCATGAGAATGGCGATGCTTTCCTGAGTGCAGACTTGTCACCAGGGATGAGACTTGGGTGTCGCACACAATTCTGAATCCAAACAATGGTCCATGGAGTGGAGGCATACCTTTTGACAAAATTGAAGACAATGGTTTCCACTCGGAAAATCATGTGCACCGTGTTTTGGAACAGACAAGGAATTTTGCTGGTAGACTTCTTGGGTCAAGGCTTCACAATCAAAGCGAGTATGTACCCTTAAGAAACTACATTGTGCAATCCAGAATAAACAATGTGGCATGCTTACCAGGGGCATTGTTTGATTCATGATAACGGCCGGCGTAACACAACAACTTCTTGCCATCTTCAGCCAGGAACAATTCCGTCATCTCCCATATAGTCCTGACCTCACGCCAAGTGACTTTCACCTGTTCAAACATCTGAAATATTTCCTTGGTGGCTGGTGGTTTCAAGATGATGACAAGTCAAAGAAGAAATTAATATGTGGTTTGTGTCACAGATGGCAATCTTCTATGACCAAGGTATACAATTCTTGGTGCCCCATTATGATAAGTGCCTGAACAATGGTGAAAATTATGTAGAAAAGTAGTGAAAGATGTCTACTTTAATTTCCAATAAAGTGTTTTTTGTAAGTATATTTTTGTTTCTCTGACAGCCCATCAGAAATTACTTTTTGGACATCCTTCATACATGTTTCTGGCTGTTGTGTAAGAACTGAAGTTTTTAATTTAAGCCATTGAACATAAGTTGCATTTTAATCATGGATGGCAGAGACACGTTTTTTTTTTTTTTTTGAGAACCAGGGCTTGCCGTGAAGTGGGGAATGAATGCTCTCATTCTACTGAGGATTATTTCGGATACAAGTTCAGTGCAGTGTTTGGATCAGGAGACTAAAAGTAGTAATGTGACCATGGAAAAGCAGCATAAAAATTCCATGTCATCTCAGTTGTCACAATTATAGTGCTATAGGGCATGAGGATGAGATTGGCTAGGAAAAGGAGCATGAACAGTAGAGAAGGAGACTTAAATAAAATTGTGGTCAGAGCTGCTAAGGGGAGAGTAGACATCCATGGTGTATTTGGAAGGAGAGTTGATTAAGAAAAGGTCAAGAATGTTGACATAATGATGAAGATTTTCTGGTATCCTGGTTGGTAGACTGACTATTTGTATTAGGTCATGAGTGATGGCAAATGATTCAGCTTCCTTTCCAGCTTGATCTGTGAAGTTCACCTAGGTTTATCATTAGGTGAACCTAGGCAATTGCCTAGGGGCGCTAAGATGTGTACATGTGAGTATGACAAAATATATATAGAGAGACAATGTATAGGAACGCCTAAATTTTCTTTGTGTAGGGGCATCAGCTACTCTCGGACTGGCCCTGAGTCGGAGTAGTGGGGTCAGTTTGTGTTATGGATGTTAAAGTCCCCAAGGAGGACAATGTCACAATTTGAGTAATTAGTTTGTAAGAAATCAATTTTTAGTGAAAGGTAGCCAAAAAGGGAAGCAGGATTGTTAGAGTTATGAGAGTGGTAACGGCAGCAAATGAAGACTGTAAAGTGAGGCAAGGAAATCTTGAGCCAGAGCAGATCAAAAAGTGGGGATTCCATGCCTTTGACAAGGGATATCAGATTTCGCAAAAGTATGTGTTCCATGCTTTTTGCAGAATGCATTGTATAGGATGTCAACTGAGGTTCTATTAGAAAAAAGAGATCAGGTTTTGATGTCCGTAATTAGTGAAGTATGTCACTAATGTTTGTATTAATGGTTCAAATTGTGGTGAAATGAATATGGAAGTGTTTTTTATTAGAAAAAAAGTTTTTGTGTTATTTTGGATGGGTTAGGGAATATTTTTATTATTTGTTCCAATTCGTTTGGAACCCTTTTCAGATTTTTTTTTGTTATTTTTTGAGAGTTTTTTTTGTATCTGCAGTTAAAACGCTAGTATTTTAATGATTGACTTTCATGTGTTGGGTAGTTGACTCAGAAAAACAAAGAGAAGGGGGGGGGAATGCATCTGGGGCAAGGGACTTGTGTACATAATTCCTATACAGGGAGTGTGGCCTTTTATTCCCCTATAAGAGTAGGTAAGGCCATTTTAGCCATATCTAACTTTTGGAATCAAAAGTTACCAGTAACCAATCAGAGATAGCTGGATCAAGGCTATCATTAATTATAATTAGTTATCAGTGAATAGAAGTACCTTAGAAGACTGAAATATAAAATCTAACGATGAAGTACTGACAAATAAAACTGATTTGGAAGAAAGTTGTTGATAGGAAGTTAATAATAATGTAAACTTTTCATGAAATACTCTCTCATAGTATCCTGTACACCCCTTCAGAGTACATGATGATGATGTGTTGCTCTGTTATAACTTATGTTATAATATCCACATCGGAACTTCTTTTGTCAGTAATGCTTGTGCCATTGATACCAGAGTGAGGCCATTAAAGACACTTTGGACACAACTTCAATGAATAAAAAATATTTGTGTGTTATGATTTAATTTTTTAATACCAAAGTTGATATTGCTAAAGGTGGGATAACAATGTTATCTGTCTCAATAAAAAGACAGATAACATTGTTATCCCACCTTTAGCAATATCAACTTTTACGTGTCATAAAACTTCCTGCTAATTTGAAAGATGATGGTATCTTAGCCATGCTCTAATTCTGTGTTCTAGTTTATTCTCCATCAGGTTCAGGTCTGGGCTCTGTACTAGCCACCATCAGATGCTACCTATCTTCAAACTATACATTTACAATCACTGCTTTTGTGATGTTACACAGCAATATCATAAATAGCAACATTAAACTGTCACAATATATGATATACAAAATTATCAAGAACATTAACAGGAACTAACAGTCATGATTCTATGCACTACAACCACTGGATCACCATAAGAAGCAATCTCACATCATTACACTGCTACAATAAACTTCATCACTTAGACAATACACTACAGCATAATAGTGGTCTCCAGGCATTCTCTATACTCAAACACTGCAAGAAAGTGTTGTGGGACTTGTCATTCCATAGGACTATTTTCCATAGTTCAAGTTTTATTTAGTTTATTTTTTAACGATAAATCTGGCCATGGGAGAGTTGTAAACCCTCTTATATGCTAGTGCTCCATACAGGTTATGATTAAATAATCTAGAAACTAATCTTGAGATCAAACATGATACTGTTTTTCAAGCCATTTCAGGCCTCCAATAAGTGGGATGGCAGTTTCATACCCATGTCAAGCTGATATCTTCCATTAAAATTGATGGCATGCAGCTCTTTCCATGTATCACAGAAATACATATGGGAATATTTGTAGCTACTTGCATCTCCAAACACAAATTATTGAAGATCTGATGGTGAGATGAGGTAATCAAATTTCTTAGAGCATCATATCATGTAACATTTCAGCAATATCTAATAGTGTCTTGGTGGACTTCTATTTCTTTAGTACGCAGTTAAGTATTTATTTTTTTTTACATGCTCACTGTTCATAAATACCGTATAAGATAAAAGCGATCACCAAGCTAATTGCTGTTCTCCTTAGTAGGCTATAAAATTTGCAGTCACATCAATTTTTCTGTGATCAGAAGAGGTAACCTAAGACTTTTGGCAGAACAGTGTATACAAAATATGGACCAAAATATCTAGCAGATAGCCACTCTTATTCCTGCTGTCATCACTCTAATTTATGCAATAAATTATCATGCAGCATTTGTGTTGAAGTCTAGCAACAACAACACCATGTCTTGCCTCAAACAGAATGTCACATCACACATTTCTAGTCCTAGTTTTGACTTTGACTGCCACTTCAAAAATAGTCTATAATACAAAATTTGTTGAAGCATTATCTTTATGAAATGAAACTATTTTATCCACTTCCAATCTTTGGAAGTATATTTAATAAGCATCATTTCAGTATAATTTATTTTCTATTACATTTTAGCTATACTAAAGAAAAGTTTAGAAACTATCAAAGTACAAAAATATATTACTTCAGCAGGAGAGAAGAGCTCCATCAGTTTTCCCATTAGAAATTCATTGTAGCTGTAATATTCACAAAGATCTTTCTTCAACTGGTCAATGTATTCTGATCTGGACCTGTTGAATATACAGAAAAAAACTGAGATATTTCAAAAAATAAAATAATCAGTAATGCAAGACAACAACTAATATATTTTAAAATCAATAAACTCTATTTTATTAGCAGTAAAAAAATGAATTTTTTATGCATAATCATGATGCAACTGAAACAATTAATATTTTTAAAGAATTATAATGGTGTAAAAGGTGTGACAATTAAATTCTCAAAATGCACACATAAAAACTATATAGGCACAAGTCTACAGATAAACAATATAGTTTACCTGTAGACTAGGGCTACTATTAGCATTGAAGTAACTCCCCTCCTTTACCTCCACATGGAGCAAGGACTTAGACGAAGTTGCCATTGTTCAAAACATTTCTGCAACTTGTCTTCAGGAATAATTTTAATAATGTCATCACATGATGTTGGTGTAAGAAAATTTGCTTCCTTTCAAGGATTCTTCAGTTTCGGGAACAGCCAAAAAGTCTGGTGATTGAAAAAACAAACAAGCATTATCTTGATTTGCAATTGTGACATTCACACCTTTTCAATAGTGGTGCTGAAAGCACCAAACATGTTTTCCATTGCACGTTTGGTACTTTCAGTATATCAGAGTCATACTGAAAGCACCAAGTTTTATCATCAGTGATAATTCTAAAAAAAAAAGACAAGTGTGAAAAAAGATCAGAACAAACACCAAGCTGACACTGCTTTTGCTCTTCACTCAAAATTCACAGAACTATCTTCGCAGAAACTTTTCTCATTCCAACATCATCCATCAAAACCTTCCTCACTGTTTCTTTGTCTAAATTTAATTCTTTGCCATTGCCATCAACTGTATACTTAATTTTCTGTCAGGCCAAACTAACTTGCTAAGTTCTTTCCTTCTCTTTCATACCTTCCCATCACTTTTTAAACCTTTTATGCCATTCAAATACACTTTTTGTCAATTAAAGAATCTTTGAGACTTACATTGGATTCATTTAGGAATATAACATCTTCTGTATAAAGGAAATATTAAGTTTGATATTAGATTTAATGACTTTCTAAAGAGAGAGAGAGAGAGAGAGAGAGAAAGAGCAGTCTTATCTTACACTTGATTTTACTTCAAACTTCATTCTGACTGCTGACTTAGGACCAAATAGGCTAAGTAATGCTCAGTACAATGTTCTATTTAGCCCATATAATCACAGCCTTTTGAAAAGCTTTACCCAGATCTGTACAACTTAAATACAGATCCTTGTTATTATATTCCAATGATTTTTCAACTAGCTGTCATAAAGTTGAAAAAAAGACAATCTCTATTTCACCTAAACTCAGCTTGTCCTTATCTGAGTTCCTCTTCCAAAATATTTTTTAGCCTCATCTCAAATATTGCTTGGAACACTAGGCAAAAAAATTCCTCTAACTTGTATATGGTAATGGACTTTCTGAATTATGCAGGGAAGCTGCAGCAAAACTTTTACACCTCCATATGTTGATATGTGCTCCTGATTACATTAGCCCCGAATATTCCACATTTCTGTTGGTGAATGTTCCATTTAATAAAATTTCAAAGTAATAACTACAGACATCCAGAATATCTTTATCAACAATTTTTAAATCACCTTTCATCAACCCTAATTACTTTTGTTCATACGGAGACAGCATGTTTTTCCTTTAGGAACCTCAAGTTTTCTGCCTCACAACCAGGCAAACCGGCCAGTAAAACACATGCAATTTACGTACAAAGAATAATTATAGATACAGGTAGGACTCGACAAATTATGCAAAATCCTACTCAATAAATATACTCACCAAGAACCCCATTTTTTAATGATGTCAGTAGGAGTTCCATAAACTAAGTAGTGGTGCTGCATTAGTGTTTTTCAAAGTTATTTTTATTAAATTAAAAAATATTATATTTTGTTTGGTCTGCAGTTATTCGCCAGCTGGCAAAATCTACTCACCATAGGTGAGTGAGTGAGCATATCTGTTGAACCCCTGGGCATAAGGCTAACTACTTGTCCTCAAATTACGGTTACAAAATCCTAAGATACTTAAAAGCTTGTGGGCACTTAAGTGCCTGTTAGACCCACTGATGATGATGATTCTTTTTATAGTCCTCTTTCCCCATTTCAAAGCTTTTGCAATAGCCTTCAGATCATTTTGCCACTACAGAGATATCTGCCTTCCGTGTTCTTACCAGTTTCCAAGATGTTTGTATAGTTACTTTTACACACTGCTTTGTTTTCTTACATTTTACTCTGTAATCTCTTAGAGCACAAGCTAACTGCAAGGAACTTGAATCCACACCATGAAGTTCAGATTTTTTATCCGTGCAACTTTCCCACATTCTTCTAGCTAAATGAATCAATGTTTTCTTCAGAGTTTGTCACTGAGACTCCAAGGTTTGGTTCTTGTGTTCAAACTCTTTTTTTTTTCCCTTGAACTATATTTGTATAGCGGAACAGTTCACCTCTAAAAGCTGCTCCACTTTGTTTTCAAAACTCTCTTATATATTTTAACTTTCAATATCATATTCATTTTTACTCTGTTTATAACTAGTGATCACTTCTATTTCAAATTTTCTGCATACTGGTAAGCTGAACATAGTTATTACTTTTATTTTTTCTTGTGTCTTCTCTCTACTTGAATTTGTTTACATCTATATGTTGAAACATGGTGTTAATGATGAACCAGTTCTTGTCCTGAAAGAAATCTGACAGATGCTTTTTATCTTTGCTTTTTTCTCTAAATTTTCCCAACATATTTGCATATACTGAGGATACATTTCCTATATTGCTCTTAAGAATTTCCAACAAGGACTAGCTTTTCTACTTTCTTTATGCCAGATATTCTCTAATGATTCAAAAAATTCTACACTTCTTCTTTAGTAAACCCTTCTGTGAGACCACAGACACAAATATGCATCATTGCCCAGTTCCCTAATTTGGAAATTTGAACATATAATCATCATCATCATCATCATCAAATTCTTGCCATGTACACTCAAGGGGTGTACAGGATATGATAGTACTACATGAAAAATTTACATCATTACTAACTTCCTATCTACAATTTTCCTCCAAATCAGTCTGTTACTTGTCAAGACTCCAACTTTATCAGATCTCATATTTCTATTGTCTAAAGCACTTTGTACCATATCAATCCATTCTATATCTTGGTCTTCCTCTGGGTCGTTTTCCTGACAACCTGGTGGAGAACACTTGTTTTGCTAATCATTCCTGACCAATTCTGTTTAAGTGACCATACCACCTGAGATTAGCTCTGCTAATGCATTCCTGGATGCTGACAATGTCAAGTTCTTTCCTAATATCCTCGTTTTTAATATGATATTGCCATTGATGCCATCAGTTCATGCCTCTAATCTTTCTCAGGACTCTCACATTTCCAGTCTCTAGTCTTTGCTTAAGTGCTTTACTTCTGACCGATCTCTTAGATCCATAAGTTAAAACTGGTTTGAACAGTGTCTTGTATACAGCTAATTTAGTGTTCTGACTAATTTCTCTCTTATTCCATATGAATTTATTCAGTTGACTTTCTACCATACCAGCTGTGTTGATTCTGTTGTCTATTTCCATATTTAATTTACAATCTTCACTAAAAATTATGCCTAAGTAGCTGAAATGTTTAACTTGTTTTATAGGTTCTCCATTCAAAATGCAGCTGATATTTTCAATTCTTCTGCCTATTTTCATTATCTTTGTCTTGTTATGGATGACCTTCATACCACATCTATCACAACAGTTATTCAATTTAGTCAGAGAATCTTGCAGACTTGTAGCAGATTTATTTAGAAGTATAACATCATCTGCATAAAGCAAGCAGCTGACATTAACATCTCCAATTTTGATATCAGGTTTAATATCACTTTCCTTCATAATGTAATCCATATAGATAATGAATAACAGAGGTGATAATGTACATCCTTGTCTAACACCAGATTTAACATTAAACCATCTGCCTGTACTTCTTTAATTCTAACTGCTGACTTACAACTCAAATAAAGACTAAGTATTGCTTAATATATAATGATCTACTGACACCATACAGCTGTAGCATTTTGAATAGCTTCTCTCTTTGCACCTTGTCATATGCTTTTTCCAGATCTACAAAACTTAAATACAAATCTTTGATAAATTCCCATTTTTCTCGACTATTTGTCGTGAAGTGAATATCTGATCCTGACAGCCTATTTGGCCTGAATCCAGCTTGTTCCTCACCAAGCTTCTCTTTCACGATCCTTCTCAACAGTTTCTCAAGTATACAGGCATAAATCTTACCAGGAACACTCAGTAGAGAAATACCTGTGTAATTCTCACAATCAGTTTTATTTCCCTTTTTATATATGGGTACTAGGAGAGCTCTACTCCAATCATCTGGAATTCGTCTTTCAGTTCAGGACTCTCTGAACTATGCAGTGCAGCCACCGTGAAACGTTTATACCTCCATACTTGAGCATTTCTGGTCGAATATCATCTACTGCTGCTGCCTATCCATATTTCAGACTTTTGATGGCTTTTTTCTACTTCAGGCATGGATATGTATTCCTGATTGCATGACTGGTCAGTGTTTTTTATCACTGTGCTATCATCACTGCCAGTTTCATTTAGCAATTTTTCGAAGTAATTACTCCATATTTCAAGGATATCTTTTTCTCCTGTTTTCATGTCACCTTTATCGTCTCTAACTCCTTTTACAGCACTCTTTCCTCAATTCCTAAGCTTCTTCAACAACCTCCAGAATATTTTGCCACCTTCTTGATATTTATTATCTATATTCTTGCCAAAGTCCTCACATGACTTTTGTTTAGCTAGTTTTACACACTGTTTAGCTTTCTTACATTTGTCTCTATATTCTGTAAGAGTAAAAGCTGACTTATTTGTCAGGAACTATTCATATGCTTTCTTCATTTCCTTCACTGCCTCTTTAACTTTCTGTGTTCACCAGGGAGTTCCGATTTTTCTATCCTTGCACACAACCTCACCACATGTCTCTCTGGCATTATCAATCAATGTTTTCTTCAGAGCTTGCCACTGAATCTCCAAGTTTTGATTCCCGTTCTCAAACTCTTTCATTTTTTCTTGAATAATGTTTGTATATTTTAGTCTACATTTCACATCTGAGAGCTGCTCAACTTTTGTTTGTTTTAAAACTTTCTTACATGTTCTTCTTTTCAATATGAAATTCAGTTTTATCCTGCTTAAGACTAAATGGTGATAACTTCCAATTTCAAATCCTTTGTCCACTCTAGTGTCCTGCACCAGAGAGAAAACATCACTATGAACAATAACATAGTCAATGAGACTTTTCTTATTCCTTACCTCTTCTCTCCATGTGAATTTGTTCACATTTTTATGTAAGAACATCATCATCATCAAATTCCTGCCATCTACCCTCAAAGGGTGTACAGGATATGACAGTACTACATGAAAAAATTACATCATTACTAACTTCCTATCTACAATTTTCCTCCAAATCAGTCTGTTACTTGTCAAGACTCCAACATTATCAGATCTTATATTTCTATCACCTAAGACACTTTGTACCGTATCAATCCACATATATCTTGGTCTTCCTCTGGGTCGTTTTCCTGCCAACCTGGCAGAGAACACTTGTTTTGCTAATCTTTCCTCTCCCATTCTATTTAAGTGACCATACCATCTGAGATTAGCTCTGCTAACACATTCCTGGATGCTGACAATGCCAAGTTCTTTCCTAATATCCTCATTTTTAATATGATATTGCCATTGATGCCATCTGTTCACACCTCTAATCTTTCTCAGGACTCTCATATCTGCGGTCTCTAGTCTTTGGTCAAGTGTTTTACTTCTGACCCAGCTCTCAGATCCATAAGTTAAAATTGGTTTGAACACAGTCTTGTATACAGCTAATTTAGTGTTCCGACTAATTTCTTTCTTATTCCATATGAATTTATTCAATTGACTTCCCACGATACCAGCTTTGCTGATTCTGTTGTCTATTTCTATATTTAGTTTACTATCTTCAGTAAAAATTGTGCCTAAGTAGCTGAAATGTTTTACTTGTTCCACAGGTTCTCCATTCACAACACAGTTGACATTTTCAATGATTCTGCCTATTTTCATTGTCTTTGTCTTTTTATTGCTGCCCTTCATACCATATCTATTACAACAGCTATTCAATTTAGTCAGAGAATCTTGCAGACTTGTAGCGGATTTATTTAGAAGTATAACATCATCCGCATAAAGCAAAGAGCTGACATTAACATCTCCAATTTTGATATCAGGTTTAATACCACATTCCTTCATAATGTGATCCATATAGATAATGAATAACAGAGGGGATAATGTACATCCTTGTCTCACACCAGATTTAACATTAAACCATCTTCCTGTACTTCCTTCAATTCTAACTGCTGACTCACAACTCAAATAAAGACTAAGTATTGCTTGATATAATGCCCCATTGACACCATATAACTGTAGCGTATTGAATAGCTTCTCTCTTGGCACCTTGTCATATGCCTTTTCCAAATCGACAAAACTTAAATACAGATCTTTGTTATATTCCCATGCTTTCTCGACTATTTGTCGTAAAGTAAAGATCTGATCCTGACAGCCTCTATTTGGCCTGAATCCAGCTTGTTCTTCACCAAGCTTTTCTTCCACAATTCTTCTCAACCGTTTCTCAAGTATACTTGCATAGATCTTGCCAGGAACACTCAGTAGGGAAATACCTCTGTAATTCTCACATTCAGTTTTATTTCCCTTTTTATATATGGGTACTATGAGAGCTCTACTCCAATCATTGGGAATTCGTCCCTCTGTCTAGGCTTTCTGAACTATGCAGTGCAGCCACTGTAAGACTCTTATACCACCATACTTCAGCATTTCGGGTCGAATATCATCTACTCCTGCTGCCTTTCCGCATTTCAAGCCTTTGATGGCTTTTTCTACTTCAAGTATGGATATGTATTCTTGACTACATGCCTGGTCAGTGTTTTTTATCACTGTGCTGTCATCACTGCTTGTTTCATTTAGCAGTTTTTCAAAGTAATTACTCCATACTTCAAGGATATCTTTTTCTCCTGTTTTCATTTCACCTTTATCATTTCTAATTCCTTTTACAGCACTCTTTCCTCCATTGCTAAGCTTCTTCAACAACCTCCAGAATATTTTGCCACCTTCTTGATATTTATTTTCTATATTCTTGCCAAAGTCCTCCCATGACTTTTGTTTAGCTAGTTTTACACACTGTTTAGCTTTCTTACATTTGTCTCTGTATTCTGTAAGAGTAAAAGCTGACTTATTTGCCAGGAACTTTTGATATGCTTTCTTCTTTTCCTTCACTGCCTCTTTAACTTCCTGTGTCCACCAGGGAGTTCTGATTTTTTTATCCTTGCACACAACCTCACCACATGCCTCTCTGGCAGAATCAATCAATGTTTCCTTCAGAGTTTGCCACTGAATCTCCAAGAACATGGTGTTAGTAATAACCAGTCCATGTCTTGAGCAGAAATCCAACAGGTATTTGCCATTATTATTAGCTTTGCTCTTTTTTCCAAAGTTTCCCAAAATATTATTTGTATGTCTCACAATCATTTCCTACTCTGCTATTTAGATCTCCAACAAGGACCAACTTTTCCCTTTTCATTGTGTCAGTTGCTTTTTCTAAAGCTTCAAAAAATTCCTCCACTTCTACCTTAGGAAAACCTTCTGTGGGACCATAGGCACAAATAAGTCTCATCGTCCAGTTCCCCATTCTGATATTTGCCCACATCACTCTACTTGAAATTGCCTGCCATTCAAGAAAATTAGCCTCATATTTAGTGTTGAATACTATGGCTACTCCTTCTTTTCCTTGATTGTCACTACCTGAATACAACATTTTGTACTTATTGCCCAGAAAGATCTAACCAGTTTTTGTCTTTTTTGTTTCAGTCACCCCTATATGTCGATCTGGTGCTCATCTAATTCCATTTCTTTGCCATTCAGGCTTCTAATGTTGATAGTACTGATCTTCAATTCAGGTGATATTGAGTTGGGGTGTGTTTTAGGATTTGTTCCAGTAGCTGACTTTTCGCTGTTCATCCTGGTTCCCTGGCAAAAACAACAGGGGCCTTGTTAACGAAGCCCCAGCTGGCATTAAATTCTATCATGTTGTATCATCATTTAATATTGTGGTTTAAGCCAATAAGAATACAATTTGGTCGGCTAAATCCCAAATTGCCAGACCATCCTCGTTCGTTCAGTATCCAGGTAGATATCTAATAGGGTGCACCACGAGAAGGTGAAGATTGGACATTAGGTCAGAAGCCCTGGTTGGTTCTCCACATTACTTTAAAGGCTATGTGGAGGTCTCCTCTCAGTTATACAGCTTTGACCCTTAAGCACTATACCTAAAATTTCCTGCCAGTCAAGAAGTTTATCCTCATGTTTAGTTTAGAATGGTATCGCTACTCCTTTTTTACTTCCTCTGATCATCACTCTTACCGAATATAACATCCTATAGATCCAGTCTTCACATAAAGGAATTCGATTAACACATTTTTCAGGTAGTGCAATCAGGTATCTCATTGTTTACTTTAAATGATGCAAATTTCCAGTTAATGTGATTTTTTTATGTGATAGTTGAAAAAGATTTGAATTGCATGTTAAGCTTACCATGCTTCAGTCAGCCAGTAAACAAGTATTTGCCTACTGCTTGCCTCACTGTTTCATCTGCCATTGGAAGCAGATGTGTGAGTTGTTAGTATTCTGATAATAAACATGAATCACATGCTAAGCCTAGCATACTGGATGGGCAATAAACAAGTGTTTGCCTGCTGCTCACTTCAGTGTGTTCCATCAAACCCAGATGTGCTACTTGTTAGTCTTCCACTATTAAAGTCATGTGCAGACTTGAATTTAAAAATTCTAATTTTTTCTATCCTTGTTAATTATGGATAAAAGAAAGAGTGAAAAACAAACTGACTACAATAATAAAAAAAAAAAAGAAAAGCATAATTATTACTTTAGCTGATAAACTTGAAGTTATTAAAAACCACGAAAATGGTGCAAGCTATGCAAAAATCATAAAAAATCTAGGATACAGCAGACCTACAGTATGACCTATCTTGAGCCATATGAATGAATATAAAGAGAAAGGTCAAGTTTTATTAATTTCATCAATTGGTGATATATCAATTATAATTTTTTCTATTGATTACTGGATGCTTAAGGGTCAAAGCTGTATAACTAAGAGGAGACCTCCACACAGCCTTTAAAGGAATGCGGAGAACCGACCAGGGCTTCTGACCTAATGTCCAATCCTCACCTTCTCGTGGTGCACACTGTTAGGTATCTACCTGGATACTGAATGAACGATGGAGGATGGGCTAGCAATTTGGGATTCAACTTACCAAATTGTATTCTTATTGGCTAAAACAACAATATAAAATGTTTGGTACAACATGACAGAATTTCATGTGGGCTGGGGTGTCACCCAGTTAAACAAGGCTCCCGTTGTTTTCACCAGGGAACCAGGGCAAACACCAAAAAGTCAGTTACTGGAAAAAATCCTAAAACATACACCAACTCAACATCACCGAAGTTCAAGATCAGTACTATCAACATAAGAAGCAAAGAAATGGAACTGAGAATTGGATAAGTACCAGATCGACATAATAGGGTTAACTGAAACAAAAAAGACAAAAACTGGTTAGATCTTTCTGAGCAATAAGTACAAAATGTTATATTCAGGCAATGACAATCAAGGAAAAGAAGGAGTAGCCATAGTATTCACGAACATTACTAAACCAAATTTTTAATGCTGATTCAACTTGAGTATCCATACTAGATCAGGCTCTCTTCTGATCCACGTTCTCATTAGTAAGAGCTGAAGTTTCAATGTTTGATGTTTTTTAAGATCTTAACAAGAGTGGTTGTAAAATGAGTCAGCGCAGTACAACCGCACTATGCTGACTCATTTTGGGAAACTTATCATAGCACTCAAAATTCTTTGCTTTTCTTGAAAAGATAAATTTTTATGTTTTTTACTTGCTTCTGCCATAATGCTGTTTTAATGAGCACTTAGTCAAATTCACTTACTGAAAGAGATATGAAAATAACTCCAAAAAATGACAATTAGTATGTATTTATATTCCCCTGCATTTTCCTGGAAGATTTAAGATTTTGGAAATTTTTTCCCACTTGGTTAGACTTATATATTTAGTTTAATCCTTTATCCAAGTGTAAGCAAACAAAGTCTGGGTCAAAGTCATATCTACCTATAGGTAGATATGACTTCTGCATTGCTTCAACCTTGGTATCACCTCTGGGTCTGGCTCCCACTGAAGACACACATCAATAAAGATCAAAACCGGTCTGGGTGGTGACCCTTCCCATAATGCATAGCATTATAAATGTCTGCAAGGAGATGTGCTTTTTATTATGGGTTACTAAGGCAAGTGATGTGAAGCTTTGTCCACTTTTACCACAAGTTGCCCGAGTCCTGAAGATACTTTAGGCACAAACTTTGTTTGTTTACACTTGGATAAAAGATTAAACTAAATATATAATTTATAGTCTAACCAAGTGGGAAAAAACTTCCAACATCTTTCTCTAATCCAGAGTAATTTAATAATAAGGTGTGAGACCTTTTGGCAACTTGTATAAATAGATATGACTTCTGCATTGCATGGTATCACCTCTGAGTTTGGTTCCCACTGAAGAAACCTCAATAAAGGTTGAAATCGGTCTGGGTGGTGACCCTTCCCATATTGCATAACATTATACATGTCTGCAAGGAGATGTGCTTTGCATTATAGAATACTAAGGCAAGCGATGTGAAGCTTTGTCCACCTTTACCACGAGTTGCCCAAGTCCTGAAGATACTTCAGGTGCAAACTTTGTTTGCTTACACTTGGATAAAGGATTAAAATAAATATATAATTTATAGAAGATTAAATTAAAAAAAGATTAAGATTACCCACCTGCATTTGCCTGGAAGATATTAGCAAGAAACTGAGATTTCAACAAATGTTCTTTGTCAAATTTTCTCCTAATTAACCCTTATTTCTTAGAATCCTGAGATGCAAAAGGCTAAACATTCGAGGATTTTGATAACAATAACTGGAACTTTGATTACAATACACAGATTATTTTAAATTCACTTTAAATGGTATGTTTTGGGACTGATTTTTTTATCAAAATCTTGACTGATTTTGATAACAATAGCCGATTGATAATATTATCCGTGATCACAATAAGCGGATTCTACTGTATCACGTTTAATGACATTTTCTATCATAATGTGATTTATATAGATGATGAATAGGAGTGGAGATAACGTACACCTTTGTCTCACAGATAATCTTACAAACTATTTTCTTGTATTTCCTTCAATTCCAACTGCTGACTCACAACTTAAATATAGACTATGTGCATTGCTCTATTATGATGTTCCATTTACCCATATAATTGTAGTATTTTGAAAAGCTTTTTCTTGGGCGTCTATCTTTTCAAATGCCTTTTCTAGATTTACAAAGCTCAAGTAGAGATCCTTGTTACATTCCCACAATTTCTCAACTATCTGTAGTAAACTGAAAATCTGATTTGACAACTTCTATTTGGCTTGAATTCGCTTGTTCTTCTTCCAGTTTCTCTGTCCTTTTATTTGTCCCAATTATTCTCAGTCTCTTTTTAAGAATGCTTGTATAAATCTCACCTGGAACACTTAGTAGAGAAATTTCTTTGAATTCTCACACTCCACTTTATTCCAATCATCTGGAATTTGACCTCCTGAACAGGTCGTCTACTATGTACAACTGTAAAAACTCGCATTCATTATACAAAATTTATTCTTGTTGCATCGAATTTTTTTTAGGAAGGGTGGACCATTGTAAAAATTCGATGCAACAAGAATAAATTTTGTATAACAAACACATCGAGTTTTTACAGTTAGGCAGAATCCAGAACACCTGTAAATAGTCTTTTCTCTTAACATTTTGTATTGTATGTAACACATGTACAGCCCAACGGGAATTAGCTATCTCTTTGAACAAAAGATGTAAAACTTTCAAGGCTAAGGGAAATGCTCTGCAGTTGAAACGCCATTTGAAATTTTGTTCACATGTTCAACCCTAAGGGATCTCAAGGTCAATGCAAAAAAGGGGGTGGCAAGATTTCAAAAGGATGTTCCGCTGGCTGACTTAATGAGATTAGAACACGAAGATGGAGAAGAAAGGGCTTGTCGAAGGTTCCAGAAACCAGGAATCATATGACAACATAAGGGGTTCATGTAAGTGCACGCAAGGAGTACACAGGGTTTAGAAAACTGAACCCTGGGTCTCAGAACTGATGGAATATAAGATGGGACTTCCAGAGACAGAGGAGTTTTTTTTTTTGCACAGAGAAGAAATGAGCATACGATATGATATAAAGCCTCAGAGTGATATCCTGACGTGTCAAGGAGGAAGCCATGCCACGAGCCGTCATTTAGCCCAGAAGTGTAGATGACCAGGGGATGAATCAACTGAGGAGCAGCTGAACTTGTCTATGAGCCGTTCCGCTTATCCAAGTCTGTGAAGGCCCTGACAATTCGCGACCCTTTGCCGGTGTATTAACACGCCGATGAATTGTCACCCACATCCTGTGAGCCAACCTGATCAATGGCTGGTATCCCAAGGACCTGAGGGAGGAGAGATCAAAAACCCGAGACGAAGAAAAGGAAACATAGGAAGTCGCAGCCAACGGAATTGGAGAGTGCAACCCAACAGAAAACAGCCTGTGAGTTAAAATATTGCTTTATTTAGACTGTGTGATGCTATAAGAATAGGTTGTAGAACTGGAAAAATGCATGCAAGAGGGACATTAATAGCCAGAATAACTTTTAGAGGCTTGTTCTGTCTGGATTTCGATGATTGCATCTAAGAATGAGTATAGCTAATTCCTAGGAAATATTTTAGGTTATGATTTTTATCTAACGCCTATATATAATCTTGTATGATTTTTCTTAACTAAGTTTACAATATGTTATATTAATCGTAACATGTCCTTAACGCCAATTATTCAAGTATTAAGATGTTTGTTAATGATATTTCTTTAAGCTAGATAGATAACATGATGTGTGCTTTGTATTAATTGAAGAGAGATATATGCAGGTATTGAGAAGTTTGTTGATGATAATTCTTTAAGCTAGATAGATAACATGATGTGTGCCTTGTATTAATTGAAGTAGAGATATATGCAAGTTTGTTTTTAGTTTTTTTTTTGAGAATTGCAAAGGATTACCCTCTGTCTTATAGTGTAAAATATATGCCTGTTTGTTGACTAAAATCCTATGTTGCATTTTTAACGAAGTTTTTGCCTGATCTTATTTTTAATTGCAATGCATTGATCTTAAATAAAAAATTGAACCCAAGCCGGAAACATTGATATAAATAGTAAGTGAGAAAAGGGCCAGGATTGCAAAGCAAATTGATAACTTGGGGATGGTAAAGAGATTTTGTTGTGAAAGATTTAATAATCTACTAGAAGTACTATATTTCTTGCACCATATCGAGGCATGGATGGTGCAGTCATAAAATCTAAATATACATTTCCATTGCTCTCGGGTAAAAGGAGTATAGAATACAGAAGGTAGGAATATAGAGTATTAAAAGGAACGCATAAAATTAAGTGCTGAGAATATTACACTGCCGCTGCATCACCTGGATATATATATATATATATATATAAGTAAAGAAACCAGAATATAAAAAAAAGGAAAAAGAAAGAAACTACAAAATATTACAATATCGCAGCATCGACAGGATATATAGTGGAAACCAAAAAAATATTACAATGGCACCCGAAACATTACACAATTCATAAAATTTTCTCTAACATTCTATTTAAGACTCTTTATCCCTATATAGAGAATGTTATTGGCGATTATCAGTGTGGATTCCATCAAGATTCTAGTAGTAAGACTTATACGTTGGTTAGACATAACTGGTAATTAATTTACGGAATTGACAACGCATATAAAGTAAATTAATTAAAGATAACTTTAATGAATCACTTCTATATTTCGGCAATGTCACATTGCCATCTTCGGGAACATAAAGATATGGTATGTGCACTAAGGAACTAACAAAGCAAATGAGGAAGAGAATAAGAACTAATTTTGTTCCTAAAGTCCTAATGGTGCCCTCTTGTGGGCTAATTTGGTAGTCTTGGCAGTTGGGCTGAAGTTCTCAAAATGAAAGTCTCCCAAATTTGGGGCAGTTTCATGCACCCAAATTTGTTGAGGTTAGGAACGTTTTTTAGAGCTGCTGAAGATTCTTTGAATAGTCTTTCGTATTTAAACTTGCTGCGATGGATTATTTTTGTCTTCTTCCAACGAATTTTATGGTGGATATCTAAGGCATGGTCTGCCAGCCCAGAGCGGCTGTACTGGTGAAAACGGATGTAGTCTTGGTGTTCTGAAATCCTGATATTTGTTGTTCTGCCTGTTTGGCCAAAGTAGGACAATTTGCAGCTGCAAGGGACCTGGTATACACCAGGTAGGTCTAGGGGAAGTGGTTGGTCTTTGGTAGAGCGGATAAGGGATGCCAACTTTTTATATGGTCTGTAACAGGAAGTAAGGTCATATTTTTTGAGGATATTAGTTATTTTTTCAGAGGTGCCCTGGATGTAGGGGATAGTGATAGACTTGGTGTAGTCTTTATTGTGGAGGGGGGAGGGGGGTTGTGGTTTACAGGTTTTAGTATTTTTTGGATTTTTTTGGGGTTGTAGCCATTGGCTAAGAAAGTGTTGAGGATGTGGTTTAGTTCCATAGTCAGGGCCTTGTCATCTGAGCAGATTAATTTTGCCCTGTTATATAGTGTTTTTATCACCCCATATTGTTGTGAGGGGGGGGGGATTGCTGGTGAATGTACCTGCCAGTGTGGGTGGGTTTTCTGTAAACAGAGAAAACCAAAGATCCATCAAGCTGGTGGGTGATTAAAGTGTATAGGAAGGGGAGGGTGTTGTTTTCCTCTTTTTCTAAGGTGAACTGGACTCTGGGATGTTGGTTGTTTAAGTCTGTTAGGAAGGAGTGGAGTGCATCTGAGCCATGTGGCCAAATAGCAAACACATCATCCACATAACGAAGCCAAATAGTGGGTTTTTGTGGGGCGGAGTTTAAGGCTTTCTCTTCAAATGTCTCCATAAAGAAATTGGCCAAGGGTGGGGAAAGTGGTGAACCCATGGCTGGCCCCTCTATCTGTTTGTAGAACTTTCCTTGCCAAAAGAAATTGCCTGAGTTCATTGTGAACTGAAATAGGGCTGAGATATCAGGAGGAAACTTGGCTTGGATGAGCTCAAAGGTTTCTTTGAGTGGGACATTAGTGAATAGGGAGGAGACGTCAAAACTGACCATTATGTCAGTGTGTTGGAGTGCGAGGTTTTCTATACTGGCTTTAAAGTGGGCCGAGTTTTTTATGTGTGATGGTGTGTTGCCAGTGTAGTGTGTGAGCGTTTTGGCTAAATGTTTGGCTAATTTATATGTGGGGGAATCAATGCCATCCACTATGGGACGTAATGGTACATTTTGTTTATGTATTTTTGGGAGTCCATATAATCGGGGGGGTCTAGAGTTATAAGGTTTAAGTTTGTTGGTGACTTCCACAGGCCAAGAAGTGACTTTCTTAAGGAGTCTGTGGATAGTTCTAATTTGAGAGTTGGTCGGATTATATTCAATGGGGAGGTAAGTAGTACGGTCTCGTATTAAAGAATTTAGCTTACCTTTGTAGTCTTTTTGATTGAGTACCACAGTGGCGCTTCCCTTATCAGCTTTGGTGATTACTATTTTTTTGTTGTTTTTTAATTCTTGTAGGGCTGTATATTCGTTTTTGGATAAGTTGGATTTTGGAGGTTTGGCTTTAGTGAGAAAACCGACTACATCCAGTCTCACGTTGTTGGCGATGTGGTTAGGCAGGTTGCGAATTTGGCTTCGTTATGTGGATGATGTGTTTGCTATTTGGCCACATGGCTCAGATGCACTCCACTCCTTCCTAACACACTTAAACAACCAACATCCCAGAGTCCAGTTCACCTTAGAAAAAGAGGAAAACAACACCCTCCCCTTCCTAGACACTTTAATCACCCGCCAGCTTGATGGATCTTTGGTTTTCTCTGTTTACAGAAAACCCACCCACACTGGCAGACACATTCACCAGCAATCCCCCCCCTCACAACAATATAGGGTGATAAAAACACTATATAACAGGGCAAAATTAATCTGCTCAGATGACAAGGCCCTGACTATGGAACTAATCCACATCCTCAACACTTTCTTAGCCAATGGCTACAACCCCAAAAAAATCCAAAAAATACTAAAACCTGTAAACCACAACCCCCCTCCCCCCCTCCACAATAAAGACTACACCAAGTCTATCACTATCGCCTACATCCAGGGCACCTCTGAAAAAATAACTAATATCCTCAAAAAATATGACCTTACTTCCTGTTACAGACCATATAAAAAGTTGGCATCCCTTATCCGCTCTACCAAAGACCAACCACTTCCCCTAGACCTACCTGGTGTATACCAGGTCCCTTGCAGCTGCAAATTGTCCTACTTTGGCCAAACAGGCTGAACAACAAATATCAGGATTTCAGAACACCAAGACTACATCCGTTTTCACCAGTACAGCCGCTCTGGGCTGGCAGACCATGCCTTAGATACCCACCATAAAATTCGTTGGAAGAAGACAAAAATAATCCATCGCAGCAAGTTTAAATATGAAAGACTATTCAAAGAATCTTCAGCAGCTCTAAAAAACGTTCCTAACCTCAACAAATTTGGGTGCATGAAACTGCCCCAAATTTGGGAGACTTTCATTTTGAGAACTTCAGCCCAACTGCCAAGACTACCAAATTAGCCCACAAGAGGGCACCATTAGAACTTTAGGAACAAAATTAGTTCTTATTCTCTTCCTCATTTGCTTTGTTAGTTCCTTAGTGCACATACCATATCTTTATGTTCCCGAAGATGGCAATGTGACATTGCCGAAATATAGAAGTGATTCATTAAAGTTATCTTTAATTAATTTACTTTATATGCGTTGTCAATTCCATAAATTAATTACCAGTTAGGATTCCATCAAGGAAGATCTACAAATGATCAGATTTTTAATATATGCCAATTACTTGAAAAATGTAATGAATTTGGAACTGAAACACACCACTTTTTCATAGATTTTAGAGCCATATGTCATAGCATAGATAGATCTAACTTATTTATTGCAATGGAGGAACTACAGATTCAATGAAAACTTACTGCTTTAGTTAAAACTACAATGAGAAATATCCGTTGTCATATCCAATATATATACAAAAATGGTGTTCGACAAGGGGATGGTTTAGCTTCTTACTGTTTAACATAGCACTTGAAAAGGTTTTCAGAGATGCTGGCATTAATACAGGGGAAATATTTTCTACAAGTCAGTACAAATTATGGCATATACAAATGATAATGATATTATAGGAAGGATACAGAAAAGCAATGGAAGAAACTTTCATCGGTTTAGAAAAGGAAGAAAAGAAGATGAATTTGCAGATTAACCAAGAAAAAAAAAACAAAGTATATGCCAGTAACTAGAAATATTTGTGATAATAATTCTTCTCAAATTGAAATTAGTGCATAGCTTTATATACTTGGGATCCAAATTAATTGTAAAAATGATATCAGTACTGTGATTCAGAGATGTATTCTTTCCACAAATAGATGCTTTTGTGGACTTAGGAAACACCTAAAGTCACATCTGATCTCAAGAAAAACAAAGATAATGATGTACAAAGTACTTATAAGACCAGTGTTAACTTACTCTTCTGAAAACTGAGTATTATCAATGGCAGATGAAAGATTGCTAGGTCTGTTTGAAAGAAGAGTTCTCAGATATATTTTTGGAGCAGTGCAAGAGAATGGTATGTAGAGGAAAAGATATAACCATGAACTATACAGATTATTTAATGAATCAGACATTATTAAGTGCATAAAAATAAATAGATTAAGTTGAACTGGACACATTATACGCATGGATAGTAACAGAATAGTTAAGATGTTTAATGCTAAGCTGGAAGGAAAGAGAAACATTAAGACCTAAATTAAGATGGAGTGATGCAAGATATTAAAGTTTTAGGAGTCAAAAATTGGAGGAGTTTGGCATTGAATAAGAAAGGCTGGCAGAAGTTTCTGAAGAAAGCCAGGGCTCACATAGGGCTGTCAAGCCAATGATGATGAACAGGCTGTCTGAATTATGCAGTGTAGTCACTGAAAAACTTTTATACCTCCACATTTGAGCATGCGCGGTTAAATATCATCTACTCCAGCTGCCTTTCCACATTTCAAGATATCGATGACATTTTTCTATCTCAAGTATTGATTATGTACTCTGTTTGCATTCTACTTGAAAATTTTCTACTACTGTTCTGTCACTGCTTATTTAATTTAACCATCTTTCAAAGATTACTCGAGAAATATAGGATATCCTTTCTCAAATCCTCCATTTCTAAGCTTTTTCAATAGTCTTCAGAACATATTGTCACCCTCCTGATATTTATATTCTATATTCTTATCAAAGTCTTCCTATGACTTTTGTTTGGCTACTTTCTCACATAGCTTAGCTATCTTACATTTTTCACTATATTCTTTCAGGGCAGGGGTCTTCAACCTTTCAGACAGCGCGGGCCACATTAAAAACTTCAATGAAGCCCACGGGCCACTAAGCTATACTGCGGTATTTAGAATTGCAAGATGCTTTCCAGATTCACAAGGAATGCTGTGCATTTGATACTTTACATAAAATCCTATAAAAATAAACAAACTCAGCTTTAAGAGCATAAGTAGAAGTTGGGTTCATAATAAGTAAATACAATCAATACTTGGAAAAAGATAATTTTAACGAAGAAAACATTCATTTTTACAATGTCAATGGGCAACTTGGCAATGTTTTTCCTTGACCAACTTGTCGATGTTGGCATCAATGTTGGAAGTCGCTATGCGCAGAGTATTCTCGAGATGTTGGTCGGTAATCTCAGTTCATGTCTTGGACTTCACATGCTTCATTCTGGAGAAGAACTGCTCACATGTGCTTCCTAACAAAGTGCACATCTTCAAAGCATGCCAGTGAAAATTAAGGAATGCATCCTCAGAAATATAGTCTTTGTAAAATGTAAGCAAGGGCACATTGAATAATTTTTCTCTCAAAGAAGAGTTGCTTTGGAGTTCAAGCAGCTTCATTTTGGCAGCATTGACACTGAATGGCATTGAAAACAAATCTAAAGAAGACTGTTGGTTATGAAAATCACTAAATCTCTCTTTGAACTCACTTTGCAATATTGCTAATTTTGTAGCGTATTCATCAAGAGACGAACAGTTGGACTCAGTGAGAAGTTGAAAATGAGATTAAGTCTTTTTTTGCAAGTTGTACCTCCCAAAGTTTGAGCTTGGCCACAAAAAAACTTTGATGTGATCAAACAGAGTGTGCACCAGTTGATCTTTGGATTGTAGCCATGTATTTAGGTCATTCAAATGCCATGATATGTCGGTCACAAAGGCAAAGTCCGTCATCCACTTCGGATCGTTAAATTCTGCAATCAGATTACCCCTTGGTTTGCATGAACTGCTGTATTTCTCTCCTTAAGTCAAAGACTCTTTTAAGAACCTTCCATCTGATCTACCAAAACACATCACTATAATAAACCACATTGCCGTGATCCGCTTCACACTCTTGGAATTGACGATGATTCCATCCTTTGCCCTAATAATTTTGATGACAGTCACAATAACTTTCATGACATTCTCAAATCCAATAGTTTTCATGCACAAATTCTCCTAGTGGATTAAAGCGGTAATGGACAAAATCTTTTCCTTCTAGTTCTGGTTCTTTCCATAGCAGCGCAACAAACCCTTAGTTCTTTCTCACCATAGCAGGGGCACCATCAGTTCTTCTGTCACATTAAATCAGCGTTTCTCAACCTTTTTGCCCTTGCAGAACCCTTGAAATAATATCCATGTTGTAGGGAACCCCACATAATAATTATTATATATCATTGTTAGTATCTTTCTTTATTATTTATGAATTTAAGATCACGAGGAAAACAAATAATAAATGCTATATTTCAAAATAATAAGATAAATCAAAGTAAAATGTCATATAAACAAAAATATGTGCCAAAGAATTGTTATTTTTGAAACAAATATGAATAATAAAGTTTAATTTTCTAATGTGAAACCTGTGCTTGTCTTTTGGTACACAAATACTTAATTTGGGGTCGGATTTTAGATAAACAAACACTGATTTCATCTTCAACAGAAAGGAGAAGATTTCTGTCTTTGCTCTTAATACTTGTCAAACAAGAAAAAGCTTGCTCACACATGTAAGACTTTGAAAACTGCAGCAATATATTTATTGCTTTCCTATGAATAGTAGGATACTCTTCTTTAACAGAAATCCAGAACATGTCCAGGGATAGGTCAGTGAAATCTCATCTTGAATGTACGATCAGATTGCAGCCCACAAAGTTCTTCCTCTTCTCTTAAAGTCAAGTCCTAAGGATGAGCAGAAGATTCAAAGTATGGATCTCTCACCCAATCATACATTTGTGTTGGAAGGGACGGAAAATAACCTTCGATTTTTATCATCAGTTCTTCCAGGTGGGTTACAATAAGACTTGAAATTTGCTGATCTCTTTCTTTTAAGCCCCACCAATAATCGAAACATATCAAGATTCCCTTTTGCAACATGATTTTTCCAAAGATTCTGCCTTCTTTTAAATCCAAGAATCTTGTCACTTGAAGTTAATATATTTTCTCCAGGGCCTCTGCAGTGACTTGTTCAGCATATTAATGTAATGAAAAATGTCAGCTAAATAGGCTAGCATCTGCACCCACTTTTGATCTTCAAAACACTTGGCAAAATCTTGTTTATTGTTTTCTTGAAAATATCTTTGCACTTCATCTTTTAGCTCAAACACCCTATTTAGAACTTTTCCTCTACTTAGCCATTGGATTTCTGTATAGAACAAAATATTTATATGCTCTTTGTAGCCCACAAAATTGTAGCTTTCACACAGATTTTTAAACATTCTGGAGTGAGATGACCTTACAAATAAATTACAAAAGCTACAATGTAACAGTTATTGGTAAGATCTGACAACTCATCAACTTGGATGGAAAAACTGCTACTTTTCAGTTTATCGCATAAAACCTCCTCGACATCATTTGACATATCATGGATACGGCGGCTTATTGTACTGTTTGAAAGTGGAATATTTTCAATTTCTTGCACTGCACCTTGTCCCAGCATTTTAACAAATATAATTTTACATGCTGGCATTATTAGGTTCTCACCAAATGTGTGACTTTTCCTTTTCTGTGCAATAATTTCTGCTACCAAATAACTTGCTTACTGAGCCTTTTCACTGACACTGAATTTATTCATAAAAACTGCACTCTGTTTCTTTCGAGATTGCAACAGCATTTTAAAATAATCAGCACTTTTATTTTCCATATCATTGTGATTTTTTGTGAAATGTCTTTTCAATTTTGCTGGAGCCATTGCTGTATTTGAAAGTTGTTTGCCACAGACGAGACACAGTGGAAGAGGACAATATGGATCACCAGTCAATGTAAAGCCCATTGATAAGTAATTTTCATTGTAAACACGAACTTTTTTGTATTCGTTTTTGTATTTGTGTTTTGAAATTCAGTATGAGATTCTAATTCTTCATCACTAGCCTCTTCAGAATTGTCTGGATTTTTTCTCTTCAAAAATTTCCACATTTTAACAGTTAGAAATTTCTATAAAATAAAAAATGTAAAAAAGATGATAAATCAAAATTAGAGTAATAAAACTGAAGCACAAAACATAAATAAAGGAAAACAAAAGAAATACATGGGAAAACGGAGAGAGAGAGCGGAACAACTCCAGTATAGTGATCGTTGTTTACATCGCCCAAAGCACTTATGTAACCTTATTCACCATTCCAAACAAACTATCGATATATCGATAAGTGTGAATATATTTTCACGTAGGTTAGCTAACAGTGGTTGCTGCGTAACTGAAACGAAATTGGTCTTGAAACGATAAAAATACTTAACACATGCAACACTATCGTTAAAGGTATTAGTTTTTTAAAAAAATTGGTTAAATTAAAGGGCTGAGAAAATTAGTTTATAAAACAGATTCAGTTATGTTAGTAATATAATATTTAGTAAATTAATAAAAATATAATAGAAAAAGTATAATAAAAAGAAATCAAACAAACAATCATGAAAAATCGGGTGGTCCCCCATTAATGCATAAGTACCAAATAATATAATTAATATTATTATTTATTATTATCTGAGACCTCCAGGGAGTCAAGGACTCATCGAGGGAGGCTGCAAATTACCCAACCCAGCTATCATACCTTCCCTTAAATTCATTTACACTAGATGCACTCACTACCCCCTAAGGGCAAATTATTCCACTCAGTCACTGCTCTCTGAGAGAAAAACCTTAACTTCCATGGATGACCCCCCCCCGTTCTCTCCCCACCTTCCATATAACGAAAAATTTCATCATTTGAAATGTTATAACACCATTCAAAAGTTTATAGACCTCTATCATATCACTCCTCTTTCTCCTGTTAACCAGGTGTGGTAGTGAAGATTATGAGGATTTCTGTCCTCATAATCTAAATCCCATAATCCAGATATAATCTTTGTAACTCTTCTTTGCACTCTTTCCACAGCTTCTTTATCCCCTTGAAACCCAGGAGACCAAATCTGCACACAGTAATCCAAGTGTGGTCTTATCAAAGCCCTATAAAGAGGCAAAATTACTTCCTTATCCTTACATGTCAAGGTTTGCTTCAGCATAGAAATTATCCTCTGAGTCGTATTTGCAACTTTTGCTATGTGACCTTTGAACTTTAAATTCTTATCCATCAATACACCAAGATCCCTTGCCTCTTCAGTTTCTTGTAGCATAACCCCACTAATATAATATGCCCTTGGATCTCTAATCACGCCAAAGTGCATAACTTTACACTTACTAACATTAAACTGACAGCCATTTTCGTTTGCCCAAATTTTCAGTCTATTCAAATAATTTTGTAATTGCTGAATATCAGTAGCATCCCTGATTGCCCTGCCTATCTTCGCATCATCAGCAAACAATTGCAAATAAGATGATAGACCCTGCTTGAAGTCATTAATGTACAGATGTATATATCGGCAGTTAGACACATCAGTTTTTGCACCACCCTTGTGCAATGGAACTATATTACATTCCTTCCATTCCTGTGGTATCATTCCTGAGTTGAGACTCAAGTTATACAAATGTGTGAAAGGCCTAGCCAATTCAGCTGAACATTCCTTTAAGAAATTTAAATATAATTATTATTTATTTGAGTCTAATTTTCATAAACACATAACACTTAAATGCACAATTTGTAACGATATAACTAATAAATTGTTGAAATAACCAAAATTGATTGCTCAAACTATCAACTGCAATCTGAAATAAAGGAGTAACCTTCCCAAAAATTACGATCACCATAAAGTGGAGTTTAGCCGATAAAACATACAAATTTTTCATATTAATGAGTGAATACGTACCTACACACTAGAAAACACATAGGATTGATCAGGGACAGCACTGCCTTGCATCCTAGTGGGAGTTAATACAACTAATGTGAACTCGAATTTATTCCTTTCAGAGAACATTTATTAGGACACTGTTAAAACCTGGGAAAATAAATTTGATGGAAAAAGAACTTGCTAGGATTAAATGGGACATTGTAGGTTTGGCTGAAACCGATTGGACAGGAGAAGGAATTATAAATCTAAATTCAAGAAAACTCTTCTACTCGAGCAGAGAGGACAAGATACATAGAGAAGGAGTCACCATTTTAGTGAATAATAGTCTACAAAATGCAGTCATGGCCATAGAACCACATGGCTCAAGAATGATCGCTATCGGATTAAAAGATAAAGAAAAAAATGCTCACTTTACAATAATTCAAATCTATGCTCCCAACCAGTGACATGAAGATAAAGAAATTGATACATTTTATGATAAGTTGCAAGATCTAATAGACAAGACCAATACGAAAGATAAATTAATAGTGATGGGAGATTTTAATGCCAAAATTGGGAAGCTCACCCCAGGCATAGAGGATGTGATTGGCAGGTTCAGAGTTGATAACAGAAATGAAAGAGGAGATTCATAGACCTTCCCACAAATACACATGGACCTCACCAGATGGTATAATAAAGAACTGTATTGATTACATTGTCCGCGCAGTTAGCCTAGTGGCTATGCGCTTCGCAACCATATGCCTGGGGAAGGAGTGTCCTAGGTTCGATTCCTGTCGGTGACGTGAGGAGCTGAAGGATCTTCCTCAGCCATAGCCAAGTTAGCCAGTCTTGGGCGTGGACAGCAGGGTTTTTTTCCTCAGTTTATTCTGGGGTTTTTCATCCCGCAAAGCAGGCAAACTGGCCTTGAAAACTTAACACTACAGGCCATAGGATATACCGGGGCATAGGGCTGACCACCTTATCCTCTAAACAGATTGAGGTCCGATGATCAATGGACCCTCGACACCGCAAGGTAAAAGAGGGTATAAAGAAGATGAGATGAGATTGATTACATTCTAATCAAAAGCAATTGGAAATCATCAGTGCAAAATGTTAGAACTTTAAAAACTCCACTCTGAACTGCTTGCGGCAAAAATTAAACTAAAATTCAAGTATCGTAAATTAAATCACGAGCTCCTATCAACAAAGTGGACCTATCAAAACTGAAAGAGAAATCTATGCAAGATAGCTATCAGACACTAATAGGAAATGAGTTTAGAAGATTATCCTATGACAATATAGAAAATACATGGAATCAAGGTAAAAAAATTGTTTGTTAAAAGTACTGCAAGAAACAACTTGGTACAACATCAAGACCAAATCATGAATGGATAACCCCTGAAATTCTAAATACTTTAGAAGAAAAAAAAGAGCAGCAAAGCGTATATTAAATAAAAAAATACATAAGAAAATAAACAACATTATAAGAATCTTAAAAACAAAATTGATAAAATGTGCATATCTGCCAAAAATAACTGGTTGGAGGAAAAAGCAAAACTGTGCGAAGAAGCTAATAAAAGAAATGATAATAAAACAATCTATAAAGATAAACCATTAACAACGAAAGATAAAAACAATCTAGAAACTGGGTCAATACAAAATATTAAAATAATTTGGAAGGACTACCTACTATCAAACATTATTTCAAAAAGAACAGGAGGAGGAAAGTATAACAGAAAAGATGTTATATGAAAAGGCACCACCCATAACTCCAGCAGAAATTATAAATGCAATAAACCAAATGAAACTTTCAAAAGCTACGGGTAAAGATGAAATATCTATACAACTATGGAAATATGGTGGCAATGAAGCCATTAATTTCTTAATGAATTTATTTAACCAAATTCTTCATACTGGAATAATTCCAACTGACTGGAAAACAGGAATTATTATACCAATTCCCAAAAAAGGAGACAAAAGAATATGTGAAATTTATAGATCCATAACACTCTTAAGTCATAGTTATAAACTATTCATTCGAATTATACAAAAGAGAACACAAGTGCTTACAGAAAAAATCATAGAGGAAAACCAAGCAGGATTCAGGCCCACATAGATCCACTATAGACCATATTTTCACCATTAATAACATAGCAGAAAAAAATTGGGAGTACAACCTGCCCATATATAGTTGTTTTATAAATTTTAAGCAAGCCTTTGATTCAGTTAATACAAACAAATTGATCATTATCCTAAAACACGTAAAAATGGATTCTGATATTTTAACATTTATTACAAATTATTATGGAGACACCATAGTTTTTGTTAAAACGAACAACATTAAAACCGAGGATTTCAGAGTCGAGAAAGGTGTAATGCAGGGATGCCCTCTCTCACCTCAACTCTTTATCATCTTCCTAGAAGAAGTCTGTAAAACCATAGCTGACGAACCAGGAGCAAATATCAATGGTACCAACATTAATCACATAAAATACACGGATGATATCATTATTTTAGCAGATTCTAAACCACAGCTAGAAAAAACTATTAATATATTAAATGACTCTTGTAAAACTTATGGTATGAAAATGAATCTTCATAAAACAAAAATAATGAAGATAAGTAGAGAAGAAGAAAATATTCCTATACATCTTGAAAATCACCTGCAGGAAAGTTAATAAATATGTTTATCTTGGCAGTCTTATATCTAGTAACCTCAACAATATGGAAACAGTAAAACACAGGCTAAACCTGGGTTGGACCAACATGAATAAACTAAACAAAATATGGAAAAATAAAAAAATCCCAACAAGTCTAAAATTAAAATCATATGAAACAATTATTATCTCAACAGCTACTGATGCTTCAGAAGCCTGGAGATTAACTCAACAACCAATCAAGAAACTTGAAGCATTTGAAATGAAATGCCTCAGAAAAATTAATAACACCCACTGGATGCAACACAAGACTAATGATCAAGTCAGAATAGATTTAAACTTCCCAGATAATATAATAGACACAATCATTAAGCATCAACTGAGATGGTTTGATCATATTCAGAGAATGGCCCCTCACAGACTCCCATATTTAGCTCTGAATGGATATATAGGAAGAAAAAGACTTAGAGGCAGACCAAGAAATACTTGGATAAAGCTGCTGAAAGAACATTCCCATCTACCAAGCTATAGAGTCATGACTGAGATGGCTAAAGATTGCGATAAGTGGAAACCTTTCTTCTTAGTGGACTCAACCCGTTATCGAGCGGATGAGATGAGATGACGAATTTGTTATTTACAATTTACTCATACTGTATATATTCAATAGGCTTGGTTTCTCAACTTCTATCAATTACATTATTTCTTATGTCCAAAATCACACCAATATACCTAAGAATTAGATTTTGGAACATAACTTGATCATGAGTCAGTGACCTACGGTATAGGCTTTTAACCTTTTGTGAGTAGAATTACCATAAAAAAAAATATCAAAATCAAAGAATGAATCTGAATGAACAGGGAAACACTTACCTGCCTTCTTCACGAGAATTACGAAAATCTCCTAGAACCTGTACAATGTCTTTTATTCTTTGCATTATGAGCTTCAGGTCTGGTGCTTCAGCAGGTTAGTTTTTGTTAAGGTTACCACACTATACTATCAATTAAAAAGGTCATTATGAATACGGAAACATAAATCAGTTAAAATAGCATATTCAGTTAGCTAAGCATTATTTCTCAGGACAGGTACCATAAATCATAACAGACTAAAATCAGCCATTTTCATGCGATGAGTGCATATATTCTAAGGTTAGTTAATGTAAATCTTTTCTATCTAATGCAAACAAGTAACAGTACCAAGAGAGGCAAAGGCTTATATGGAAACTGAGGTAAACAAATTGGAAGAGCAAAGCATATTACAGAATCTTGATATGAATACAGATATAGGATTGTGCTGATATCCAACCCAATCTGACTGATGTATTCAAATCAAGCTCTAGTAATAGCTTTACTTTATATTTTTATACCAATTTTCGCTCTTGACACCAGAGCTAATGGGTCTGTCCAAAATACATACTTTACTGAGTGAACACTCTTAATAACTTAGTTATTTCTAGCAGACCAAGGATATTCTTCCTTTTACTTGCTACATAGCAAGAAAATTTTGTTGGATTTCTTTTGGCCTGCAAAGCTAACTTCTTTTCATAATCTGATCTGGCCTTCCTCATCATAGCTGTCACTCTCCTGGTCAGCTCTTTATACTGCTGCTGAGCCTAGTCATTGCTTTTCATGAAAATGAACCCATAAAATTATTATTTTTTTTTATATATCACTTGCTTTAACACAGTGTTCATCCATTTATTCTCCTAACTCTGGAGATGCAGTTAGATATTGCTTTCATTAAACATCTTTTAACTGTTTCCCACACTCTGCTGATTCCTCTAGTATGCAGTTTCTCATGCAAAGGCATGCTTTAAGTTATCTTCTCAGTTTATTATAAATTGCATGTTCTATAATTCCATATATTCACCTTCTTAACCATAGCTCTCACATGCATTGTGACCTCTAAGGTCAAGACTATATGATCATGCTCTCAGTGAATGGAGACATAATAGTAAACTCTTTTATAGACAACTTTTCAGATTTATTACTGGACCTATTACTAGATCCAAAAATCTAATGGCCTTGTACTCGTAACTGTTCTATCACATGCAGCTTAAGACAGTTATCCCTGAGTAGTTGTATTCTTATTCCCTTGATTTGTATGCTTTTCCATCCAGTCTATATCGCCATAGTTGAAATCACCCATAATGATAATTCTCTTTGTATGCTTAAAATTTATCTGTCTATGCAGTTCACAATCTTCTTTAGATGATAGTAGGTCATCTGCAGTAGCACACAACTCTGAATAGTGTCTTGATAATTTCTATCTCACATCAGCCTTGAGCCACTGTCTATATTACTCATACTACCTACCACTGAAGATTTCTGCTCTGGTTGGAGTTAATTCTTCTGCAATCACTATTACACCCACACCATCTTACTTTGTCAATCCTCCTTGAATGAGGTGAATTTGTTACATTGTATTCCCTTAACAACATCCTCCTCTGAGAGTAAGGTCTCATTAATGCTTATAATTTTTGGTCCCGAGTCCCGATACATCTGTTAATTAAGAACTCCTCACTTTTATTCCTATGCTTCTGGTATTAGCATATACATGTGGAATAATAGTTTTTCAAACCTGTTTTAGTCAAACAGGAAGCTATGGCTGATCCCTCGACTAATTTCCCCCTTCCTATTTCCATAACAATTTTATTTCTTGTCAACAGTAGTCCTGTATTTCTTAGGATCATCCATAAAAGCTACCACTTCTTGTCACAATTTCTGTTATTTAATTTAATGCGCATTCACATTTCCATGCAATCACCCAGACACATCTAGTTTCCTTGACAATTCATAGTGACTCCTTCATTGAACAACAATTTCTCCAAGCACCTTAGGCCAAAACCATTCCAGTGAAAATCATTCTGCCTATCAGTCACATAAAAACATACATCAACATACTGCCCTCTACTTACTGACTCATTTGAAAATGCAGTGCACATTCTCAGCACATTACTGTCATACAGTGGCAAAAAGATTCACAATCTTTACTCTTTTGCTCCCCCCCCCCCTGCTCACAACTGATTCACATCTTTTATACTGCAATTTTCTCCATTCAAATTATTTGTTCCAACCAAAAAATCGCATTAGCTACTCATTCTGCTTGCTTACATGATGTTTCAATCACATCACAAATCTTCATATCAGGGAAACGTGCTTTTATTGCTTGTGTGTATGTGTGTCCAGAACCAAATACATCATCATCATCAAATTCCTGCCATGTACCCTCAAGGAGTGTACAGGATATGATAGTACTACATGAAAAAAATTACATCATTATTAATTTCCTATCTACAATTTTCCTCCAAATCAGTCTGTTACTTGTCAAGACTCCAACATTATCAGATCTTATATTTCTATCATCTAAAGCACTTTGTACTGTATCAATCCACCTATATCTTGGTCTTCCTCTGGGTCGTTTTGCTGCCAACCTGGCAAAGAACAGTTGTTTTGCTAATCTTTCCTCGCCCATTCTGTTTAAGTGACCATACCACCTGAGATTAGCTCTGTTAACGCATTCCTGGATGCTGACAATGTCAAGTTCTTTCCTAATATCCTCGTTTTTAATATGATATTGCCATTGATGCCATCTGTTCACGCCTCTCTAATCTTTCTCAGGACTCTCATATCTGCGGTGTCTAGTCTTTGGTCAAGTGTTTTACTTCTGACCCAGCTCTCAGATCCATAAGTTAAAACTGGTTTGAACATTGTCTTGTATACAGCTAATTTAGTGTTCCGACTAATTTCTCTCTTATTCCATATGAATTTATTCAATTGACTTCCCACCATACCAGCTTTGCTGATTCTGTTGTCTATTTCTATATTTAATTTACCATCTTCAGTAAAAATCGTGCCTAAATAGCTGAAATGTTTTACTAGTTCCACAGGTTCTCCATTCACAACACAGTTGACATTTTCAATGATTCTGCCTATTTTCATTGTCTTTGTCTTTTTATTGCTGACCTTCATACCATATCTATTACAACAGCTATTCAATTTAGTCAGAGAATCTTGCACACTTGTAGCAGATTTATTTAGAAGTATAACATCATCCGCATAAAGCAAAGAGCTGACATTAACATCTCCAATTTTGATATCATGTTTAATACCACTTTCCTTCATAATGTGATCCATATAGATAATGAATAACAGAGGGGATAATGTACATCCTTGTCTCACACTAGATTTAATATTAAACCATCTTCCTGTACTTCCTTCAATTCTAACTGCTGACTTAAAACTCAAATAAAGACTACGCATTGCTTGATATAATGCCCCACTGACACCATATAACTGCAGCATATTGAATAGCTTCTCTCTTGGCACCTTGTCATATGCCTTTTCCAGATCGACAAAACTTAAATACAGATCTTTGTTATATTCCCATGCTTTCTCGACTATTTGTCATAAAGTGAAGGTCTGATCCTGACAGCCTCTATTTGGCCTGAATCCAGCTTGTTCTTCATAAAGCTTTTCATCCACAATTCTTCTCAACCGTTTCTCAAGTATACTTGCATAGATCTTGCCAGGAACACTCAGTAGGGAAATACCTCTGTAATTCTCACATGCAGTTTTATTTCCCTTTTTATATATGGGTACTATGAGAGTTCTACCCCAATCATCAGGAATTCGTCCCTCTGTCCAGGCTTTCTGAACTATGCAGTGCAGCCACTGTAAGACTCTTATACCACCATACTTCAGCATTTCTGGTCAAATATCATCTACTCCTGCTGCCTTTCCATATTTCAAGCCTTTGATGGCTGTTTTCTACTTCTAGTATGGATATGTATTCCTGACTGCATGCCTGGTCAGTGTTTTTTACCACTGTGCTGTCATCACTGCTTGTTTCATTTAGCAGTTTTTCAAAGTAATTACTCCATACTTCACGGATATCTTTTTCTCCCGTTTTCATGTCACCTTTATCATCTCTAATTCCTTTTACAGCATTCTTTCCTCCATTCTTAAGCTTCTTCAACAACCTCCAGAATATTTTGCCACCTTCTTGATATTTATTTTCTATATTCTTGCCAAAGTGTTCCCATGACTTTTGTTTAGCTAGTTTTACACAGTGTTTAGCATTCTTGCATTTGTCTCTATATTCTCTAAGAGCACAAGCTGACTTATTTGACAGGAACTTTTGGTATGCTTTCTTCTTTTCCTTCACTGCCTCTTTAACTTCCTGTGTCCACCAGGGAGTTCTGATTTTTTTATCCTTACAGATAACCTCACATGCCTCTCTGGCAGAATCAATCAATGTTTTCTTCAGAGTTTGCCACTGAATCTCCAAGGTTTGATTCCTGTTCTCAAACTCTTTCATTTTTTCTTCAATAATTTTTGTGTATTTTAGCCTACAGTTCACATCTGAGAGCTGCTCAACTTTTATTCGCTTTAAAACTTTCTTACAAGTTATTCTTTTCAATATGAAGTTCAATTTTATCCTGCTCAAGACTAAATAGTGATCACTTCCAATTTCAATTCCTCTGTACACTCTAGTGTCCTGCACCAGGGAGAAAACATCACTATCAACAATAACATAGTCAATGAGACTTTTCTTATTCCTAGCCTGTTCTCTCCATGTGAATTTGTGCACATTTTTATGTTGGAACATGGTGTTAGTAATAACCAGTCCATGTCCTGAGCAGAAATCCAACAGATATTTGCCATTATTATTAGCTTTGCTATTTTCTCCAAATTTTCCCAAAATATTTTTGCATGTCTCACAATCATTTCCTACTCTGCTATTTAGATCCCTAACAAGGACCAACTTTTCATTTTTCATTGTGTCAGTTGCTTTTTCTAAAGCCTCAAAAAATTCCTCCACTTCTACCTTAGTAGAACATTCTGTGGGACCATAGGCACAAATAAGTCTCATTGTCCAGTTCCCCATTCTCATATTTGCCCACATCACTCTACTTGACATTGCCTGCCATTCACGAAGATTAGCCTCGTATTTTGTGTTGAATACTATGGCTACTCCTTCTTTTCCTTGATTATCATTGCCTGAATATAACATTTTGTATTTAATGCTCAGAAAGATCTCACCAGTTTTGGTCTTTTTTGTTTCAGTCACCCCTATTATGTCGATCTGGTACTTATCTAATTTCTCAGCTAGCTCCATTTCTTTGCCATTCAGGCTTCTTACGTTGATAGTACCAATCTTTAACTCTGGTGATGTTGAGTTGGGGTTTATTTTCAGATTTGTTCCAGTAGCTGATTTTTCGCTGTTCGCCCTGGTTCCCTGGTGAAAACAACCGAGGCCTTGTTTAACTGGGCGACGCCCCAGCCGGCATGAAATTTTGTCATGTTGTACCATCATTCTATATTTTGGTTTAACCAATAAGAATACAATTTGGTCGGCTAAATCCCAAATTGCCAGCCCATCCTCGTCCGTTCAGTATCCAAGTAGATACCCAACAGGGTGCACCACGAGAAGGTGAGGATTGGACATTAGGTCAGAAGCCCTGGTCGGTTCTCCACATTCCTTTAAAGGCTATGTGGAGGTCTCCTCTCAGTTATACAGCTTTGACCCTTAAGCACCCCTCCAAATACATAGAATCACTATATATCATTATATCCTTATTTATCTATCTATTTGTTTTCTTGGACCTTCTTTTACTTCTATTTTTTCAGGTTTCATTCCCTTTGGTAATTTCCTGCTGTTAGCTAAGTGATTTTCAAGTCTCTCCAATTTCCCCATGTGGAACTGGAAAGAAAACTGGTCCAATTCTCTCCAATTCCTATGCACTTTTCAGCACCCCTCCCACTTCTCATGTGGTATTGCTATCACCATCTTGCATTCTGATACCTTCATTCTTGTTCATGTTCTGCCTAGAATGGATCACTACTTGACATGCTATAATGCTTGTTCCCTCATTAGAGATTTTGCTCATTATCAACATTTCATGCTCATCTTACTGTAATCAGTGCACATTTTTAACATATTCTTTAGTATGTGATTCTTTACTATCATTCTTTTATTCTTTGACATTACTATTTTTTATTATCATTTACTATGTGATCTGTAAATACTAGCATCAAAAACAACTATTAGCAATCTAAGTTATATATCCAGATGAGCTGGACCAATACTAAAATATTTTATAAATGAAATATTTAGTAATTTAAAGGATATTTTTTTCTACTTCTTGCCCACTAGGTAAGGTATAAGTTTCGGTCTCCATAATATTTGTCTGTATATCATCATCTTCATCCTCTAGCCTGCTGAAAAAGAAAGCAGAAAGAAATTTAATTTTCTTAGAAAATGTTTTAAGTTCAAAGGCAATTTTTATTTTATTTATAGTGATAGTGAAGGACAAGGGTTTTCAAATGCAGCAATTGGCCTATTATTTAACCAGCCAAACTGTTTGAACAACTGATCAGACGTGATATGCTAACTTCTGCAGTTGGTCAGCAAGGATGTATCATGTATAACTGTTTTGTGAATTGCTGATATCTTTAGTTCCATATTTGTTGCTGCTATATAGATATCTGCATCTCTTTTCTAATTAAAATATTCACTTTTTTTTTGGTTTGACATAGATCATCCTAATTTTGTGAAGTTCATAAAATACAATAAAACACATATGTAATAAGGCTGATGATCCATAATACTACCACAAAGTCGAGATTAATCTCAATAAAATACAATGTGATTCCAAAAGAAATTCACTATAACAAACTATTCCTGTGGTCTCTATGAGTTAGCTATAGCGAGTCAACTGTAAATAATTGTTTTTTTAATCAAGTAGGTAAGTAAATGGAATGGTTTGATATACTGTTAAAATAACATTAGAAAGAAAATATCAGTCAAAACACATTAGTAATATCAATGTGGTAGATCAAGATTATTTGTAAATAAAACTTTTAAAAGCTGCTAAAATATTTTTTTTTTAATTCTCAAAAACATGATAAATTGCTTTTTATTTGTCATTATATAAAGTGTATAACATTAGGGATCATGATCGTTACTATTATACTACCAGAGTCCACACTTAATCCTTATAAAGTACAGTACAATGCTATTCTAAAGGAAATTTACTATAGCAAACTATTCACTATAATGAATTATTCTGTGATCCATATGAGTTAGCTATAGTAAGTTAACTGTAAATGTGTGTGTGTCATGTGCCATCTAGTTGTTTTTGACTCTTGGTGATCTTGTGAACAAAGGCTGTGAACATTCCACCGGGCCTCTTGTTCTTTCAGTAATTGTAAGTTCAAGCCGGAAGGTTCTTTTATGTTGTCCATCCAACTTTTTTTTTTTTTGCAATCTTCCTCTTCTAATTTCCTCAATCTTACCCCAACATAACTGCCTTTTCCAATGATTCATCAGTTTGCATAATATGTCCAAAGTTCATCAACTTCTGTTTAGCGATCAAACAGAAAATTCTGGTTCTCATCAGAAAGCAGGAAGGAACCCCTTGAAGACAATAAGACAAGCAGAAATTTATTGTTCTTTATTTAATTTTTTATAGCAATGCCACACATGTATTGTTGCAGAATCCATGGCAATTGGTACCATATGTGAGTATGGAGGCCGAGAAGGAATTTGTCATGTTATTTTTTTGATGGTTAGCATTTCTAGCAGAACTGGAAATGAATTAGTTAATTACACTAGCAGCTCATATTTGGTCTTTGTATATTTAATAAACACAAAACTTATTCTTATATAAGACCATCTGTTTAATACAACTATGTACAAGAACGCCTACTAGTTTCGCTAGCCTACTATCCAGCTTTGTCAAGACTAAAAAGACGAACAAAAAAATAATAAATGCAAAAAACGAACTAATACAGAACCGTTTACAATGGTTAGTACACCAAATTTAACAGCTCGCGTGACAATGTGCACAATATGCACATACTGACATATGTACAATGTGTCATATTGACATATGCACACCTGTGTCAAGCAAGATTTCACAAGGCACATCTTCAATAAATCTTTGTAGAACTGTCAAAGAATTACCTCCATTAGCATAAGGAGCTAATGTACATCAAACTCTCTTTCAGTGTTGGAGCTGTCTATAGCTTTACCCATGTCTAATGAGTAGGTTGACATTTCTGTCCTTGCCAGTATAATATTGGAATAATAACTATTTCCAGATTTTTCTTTATTCTCTGATTTCTTATGTTGAAAACAAGATTTTTCCCTATCATAACAGTCTTTATAGCAAAATGACCAGGTTTATTGCATCTAAAGCATTTTGGAATATATATCCTTTGAGATGTTTCATTCCTATCAATACCATTAGATTCACAAGAGAAAGATTGATTATCTGTAAGATTCTTGGATATTGTTAAATCAGATATCATCTTAAATAGAAGTTCCTGTCCTTTTACTATTGGTCTCTGTTATCTTTCTATTTCTTCACTAAGAAATGTTTTCAGTTCCTCTAATTTTCCCAAATCATGTGATTTTACTTTGGACTCAGATTCTGGAACATTTTCTGTTAGATTTAGAGAAATTTCCTTAGACTGTTTCTTTTTCTCAGCACCTTTTAATTTTTGAAACTTTCCTTCTCTCACTTTATCTGTAGCCACAATGCTAGGAGAACAAGTTTCATTATACTGAAAAAAGTTCATCTGTTTATTGTTTGAGGAATGAAATATATCTCTAAGTCTCTCTTCCTTTTCCCTAACAAGTTCAAAACACTGTTCAAGATTTTTAACCTTTTTCTTGTATGCTGTTTCTTTCGAATTATCTCTAAGGGCATGCCTAAATTGATTAAACAGCAACCATTCTAAAGAGGATTTCTCTTCAGATGAAGCATTAAATTTATGAGCAATGCTCCAAAGTCTATGATAATATTCTGAAACAGACTCATTACTACCTTGAATGAACTGTTGAATTTTCCAAATGTTAGGCCCTAATTTTCTTACACTTGAAAATTCTGATATTAGCAGACTTTTAAATATAGCATAACTGTCAGTGTCTCTCAGTAAAGGAGATGTTTTGGCCTGGCCCAATAATTTATTACGAAGTATAATCAACAAATGAAAATCTGACAATTTTCCTAAATCTCTAATTTTTTCTGCATATTTAAAAAATGTTTCTACACTTTCACTACTATTTCCTGAGAATGAAGGTATTACTAAAGTTGGATTAATTAACTAAAAAATTCTTCATCTTTAACTAAAGAAACTTCACCACTAGAATTGCTATCTCCTGTAGCCATTTTACTTGAGTCAAGATTTACTTTCTGGATTCTAAAATAAAGTTAAGTCATAATCAATCCTGTCAGTCGACTGTGCCATTGTTATTAAAAGATGTTTATATAGAGGATATTACAATAATATTAATCCTACCGGCTGCGCCATTGTTTAAATATAAGATTTTTAATTATTTAATATTATCCTGTCTATGGAGATGATCTCTGTTCAACAATTATATTTTTTTATTTCTGAGTGTACCTATATATGCACAAAGGTTCACTCTGATTGGTGCAATGACCTCCTTTTTTACTATCTAAAAAATTCACTGACCCAAGACCAAAATACAAAATAAACACATTTAATAAAACAAAAACAATATATATACACTTCAAACAATATTACATAACTAATCTTTCTCATCCCTCATGTAGCACACATTAATTCTTTCTGACTCAATTTCTGTCTTCTCTTAAGTAGAAATAATAGTTAGATCCGGCGTCCTTAAAACAGATGAAACTTCATAATCAGAGTTTTCTTGAACATTCCTTTAGAACATAAATACCAATTTCTTCTTTTATTCACTAATGCTTATTGACAGTCTTAACTCTTCCACTTTTAAAAATTCAGAGTTCTATGATTCCCTTTTTGGAATCTACTACCAATCTTCCAATTAGTGTTTCCTCGAATATTCCTTTTAAAACATCTATAGCAATATTTTCTTTTATTTATCAATACTTATTCCACTTTGAAACTTCATAGTTCCACAATTCCTTTTTCAAAATACACTATTGATTTTCTTTTGAATGTCACAAAAAAAAAAAAAAAAAAAAAAAACTCAATTTCCTCTGAATCTAAATGTCTGCCGGCTTGTTCTAATTTTCTTTCCGAACACCCTCTTGTTTACTCTCCGTTACTCTGATACCAAACACTGTTCTTGTCAGCTGTCAATCACACATCAAACTTCTCGGCGAGCATGTGCACTCCATGAAAGTGGCAAGTGAGAAACTAGGTATAATGGCTGACATGTTGTCTCCATTAGCGACAAGAGAATGTCTTCAAAAAAAAAAAAAAAAAACACAACTTAATATTTTAAACTACTATAAAATTTTTTAAAGTAATACAACTGTTCAAATCTGGTAAGTATATAAATTTTTTAAATGCTCTACATATCACTTTTGACAAAACAATTTCAATAACAAGTGCCGACAATGCATGTTATGAAACTAAAACTAATAAACATTCTAACATAAACAATACATAAAAATATTCAGAATTTTAAATTATGATTATTTTTACAGGTAAATTTTAACGAAAACAATGGTTGCTTCTTACCACATAACTGCTATTTATATATTCTGTATACAGGAAATGAGCAATCTGTGGTGGTTTGGGATGTGTCTGTTTTAACAGTTCTATTTCGACAGGACTAGTTGGATTTGATACCAATGAAAAATGAAAATAAAATTGCCACTTTCACTTTCATTTTGTCACTGTAAAATTACAAGAGCATTACTGTGACTTGCAACTTCCAATACAAAAAAGCATCCACTGATGAGAATAAATTACATCAGATTATAATTTTAAATAAAAATTATACCTGGAATTTTGACAGATGACAAAACAAATGTCTAAAGTGTTGGATGATCTATTCCAAATTCAATCAATGATCTATTACTACAACATGATTATTATTTTTGATGAGCCAGATAATGATCTTTGAATTGTAATGTAAAAACTTCCAATCATCATAATTAATATCCCATGCCAGAGATAGGATGGGCATGGATGTTTGCAATGTCTTAGGTGGGAGATGAATTCCATTCACTTGGTTGATGCGAGACCACCATCTCATTTATTGGAGGTCTGAAGTAGTGGCTTGAGAAAGTTCCATTTTTGGTTCTCTAGAGCAGCGCTTCCCAAACCGTGGGCTGCGGCCCCCAGTTTGGGGGCTGTACATTTTGTTGAGGGGTCTGTGAAATAATGAAAACAAATTTAAAATGTTTTAAGACTAAGTAGATTTTTTTAATCTTAAAGGAAATGTTTAATTTTTATTATTTCGGTGTTGGTTAACAAATTTTGCTTCTTGCGTATTTCGGCGCTTAATGAATATTAGTAAATATATGCTTATTCATAAAAAAAAAAAAAAAAAAAAAAAAAAAAAAAAAAAAAAAAAAAAATCTGCTAACGCCTTTTTATTCCTGTATACGGGAGTAGGCGAGGCCATTTAGCCCTATCTAACTTTTGGAGACTGAGTGGGCAGTTCAATCTCCACTGGTACCAATCAGAGATAGATGGCCCAAGGCCATCACTAATTAAGCAGTACACAGTGAAGAGAGACGGCTCAAATGTGCCGCCATCTCATGGTCCCTAACCCTAACACAATATATTTAATGCCTGAAAATAATGTGGGTTCTACGGTCGATTTTCTTGAGTTTACGGGACGAAAAACCCGCTTGCCTGTGCCAGAGATCGACTAACTCGGGAACCGGTCGAAAAAAGGCTTAGAAAAATTTCCACTAGTCGCCGACTAGACTCGAAACCAAATCTTCCTTCATGTGGTCAAGCGCCGTGGTGTGAAAATGCCACAACCACTGAGCTACACAGGCTCTTATTCATATAAGTTTCATATTCATATATGCTTATTCATATAAGTTTCATTTCAAAGGTATTGATAAGAAACGCAAAAAAAAGATTACAAATGCAAAATCTTGAATATAAAAAATACAATAAATATTATAATAATATATGTCTATATTACGATTTTTTTTTTTTTCGATGGGGGCTGTGAAATATTTTTATTTTTCCAAAGGGGGCCTTGGCATCCATAAGTTTGGGAAGCACTGCTCTAGAGCAACCACCTATGTAAATATATATATATATATATATAATAAATACAACTTAAAAAAAAAAAAAGAAAAAATCCTTAGCCTGCCCATGGTACTGATGTACTGCAAGTTTACAAAAACTTTCATGGGTGAGAGTGACATAAAATTATAATTTTTTAAAATAATTATTTAAAGATGTATGAAAATTAAGACAACTTCTGCAGAGGAGCAATGCTAGAAGGATAGATTTTTGGTAAATTGGTATACCAATGAAACTGCTTTTGTTGCAGCACAGTTTTTCATACAAGAAAGCATGACAGATAAAGTAAATATGATGAATAAGAAGTTATATGACAAAACTAAGGAAACCTATTGCTTTTAACAGACTACCAATGAGCTCACACATTAAACCTAAAAGTATCTTCTACAACTGCATGAAGTTCAAGCCTAGAAAAACTAAATCACTTCTGAACTGGATATCAAAATAACTTCATGAAAATAATTCTTCACATACTTTAGCTCCTTATTTTTCTTTTCTAACTTCTTTGCAGCTTTTTCCACTTCCATCAGCTAAAAATACAAATGAATATAATTTATTTTAATAACATTCTTATGTATTCTTTAAATTGTATTATACTGTCTTCTTTACAAAACATATAAAAATGCTATTTAGTCAACAAAATAAATTAAATAAGCATCACTGAATTACTCTTCCAATGTACTATGAACATATAGAGATGATTTCAACATACCTCCTCATCACTAGATTCATCTTGTTCATCTGAATGTGAAGTCTTTTCCTAAAAAAACGTTGCTGTTATTTTCAACATATTTTGTTATATATTTATTATATTACTGAAATTAACAGAGGATATTACAGATCTAGCTATATTTTATAAGCAAAGTTTTGAAAATTTATCAGTGAACTTATGAGAACATAATATTCAGAAGTGGTGTAAAAATTAAAGTAACTTGGTTTGCACTACTTAATAGACAGCAACTCTGTCCAGGAGTCCATATTCACCTTTTATTAGTGCTTGAGGTGGGCTTCACTGGCCTGACAGCTGTTTCAAACCATTGGTTCTCATCAGAGACTAGGCACAAACCTAGAGAGCACAACTCTCTTAATACCACAGCAATCATATGTCAGAATTCATCTTAAGTGAACTCTTGGTAGATGCATCATCAAATTACTAAAATATAGAGCTGAAAGGCTCAAATTTGGCATAAGTAGGATATTGAATTGGAGGATGTTATGGATTCAACCATATTCTATAGACAAATTTAAAAAGAAACTTAAATATGTTTCGAAAATGGCTAGATCCATAATATCCTTCATTTTATTATCTTATGCTAAATTGAAGCCTTTTGGGCTCTATACTTGAGTAATTTGAAAACAATATATTAATGCATTTAAAAATTCAAAAATAATAAAAATGCAACAACAACTTTTGCTATGTGATATAAATCATGAGATAATCACATCATGTGTCACATTGTTTCACATCAGCTTTTTTGCATTTACCTTCTGGTTAGTTAGAATAACTGAGGAACACTAGAATAATTGCAAGCCAAGTTGTTCGAGCAGTTAACATCCTTGTTATTAAAAAACAGGCTGTGGGTTAGAATCATCCCACCGTGGGCATAGAAATTTGACTGTCTTGTGCCAAACCAAGTCACTGTCTAACAGATATCAACTAAATCCTGAACACTGTTATAACAAAATGTCACCATTACAAACAAGCCACATATCATAATGGTATTTTTAACTTGATAATACAAACAAATAAAACATTTATATATTTCACTACAGAGAACATTTACCAGCAGGAGAAAAAAAAAAACCATACCTCTAATGCCTTTGATTCCCTTACAGAGAGTATGCAAGGCCGTTTTAGGCCTATCTAATTTATTGGAGACTGAGGAAGGCAGTTCAATTCCACTGGAGGCCAATCAGAGCTGGCTAACCCAAGACTATCACTAAAATATCTGGCATCTGGTGAAGAGAGGTGGTTGACAAGTGCCACCATCTCATGGTCCATAATCCTAACACTGTATATTTGTCTGAGATAGTGTTGGTTCGACAGTCGGTTTTCTTGAGTTTATGGGATGAAAAACCAGAGTTTCTGAGAGAAAAAACCCACTTGCCTGTGCCAGAGATTGACTAACCCGGGAACTGGTTGAAGAAAGGCTTCAAAAATGTTCTTCTAGTCAGTGACTAGATTTGACCCTAGGTCTTCGTATGGGCGGTCAAGTGTCATGGAGCAAATGCCACTTCCACTGAGCTTTGCCAGCAGATGATATCAAAATCTACACCCTGAAGTGTTGCAATCATTGAACATGGATGCATTTATTTTATCTGACCATCAACATCCATATCATATTAGGCACTGCTGACATGGCAAGAGATGTGAAAAGAGGCCAACCAATCGTGGAAGCTAGGGAGGACTACTGAAAAATGTAATTTTAACTATTAAAAGACAACTAAAAATTTTATGAAGTTTTAAATCAGAAATTTAAAGCTAGAATGAATGATTATGTTATGCACAAAAGATTTTACCTGGTGATGGAATTTAGCATCCTAGCTTTTAATGTTTGTAACAACATCTGAAAGAATTTCATCACAACAACAAGACTCAACCTTACCTTTGTGCTGTTTTTGAAATCACATATCAAATTTAGTAGTTGAAGCTCTATACAAAAAACTTTGTGAGCTCTTGGTATTGCCAGTAAAATCTGCGAGATTTTAGTTAGGAGTTCCAGTGGCTGGAGGACCAACTAGAACTTTATATTAGTTCTAGTTATGATAAGAATTAGCTATGAATCAGATTTGGTGGTTCTAGGTTTAGGTAAAACATAGAATCACCAGAAAGTTACATGACACTGGACCTTCTAGGCCACTGATCATCTTAATGGGGCTTAGTTCTCCTCTGATTAATGGCTACATTTTTAATTCTATTTTTGGTCTTGGATGTAGTAGTGTCAGAGTAATGACAGAAGCATTGTAAAATAATCTATAATTCATAGCTATGAATCTTTTTACAATTGTTTCTCATGTTAGTATTTTATTAGTTTTTATTTATAATCAGCACATCTTAAGTGTTGACCTCCAAATAAGAAATTGATATTTATGTTAAAGAAAAAAAAAATTAAAGCATGTCAAATTTATTGTACTTACTAGATATCTGATAGTTATAATAATTTCAATGTTCTTTATTGTAATTCACATTTGTTGTGAATTACAATAAAGATAACGGGTCAGCCATTACTGACTTCCCGCTTGCAACTTAGTTAAACAGGTGCACATGCTCAGTGAGGACATTAATGGGTGATTGATCAGTACTGGAAAACAAGAAGAGAGAGGGAGGGAGAATGGAAGTTTAAGAACACATATCAGAAAATTTAGTTTTAGGAAGTTTTTAAGAAACCTTACAGCTGGAATATATTAATAGAGGATTCTGAAAAGGGAATCTTAGCAAGGTGAATCCTTAGACTGAAAAAGTGAGACTGTCAATGAATAGTAACAAAAAGGAGATATTAAGTAGACATTCTGTTTTAATATGTTCATAGAAATGTGAAATGGAAAGTTTCATCTTTGTCTCAAGGGAGACGGTGAAATTTTTCAAGCAGTTAACATTCTTGTTATTAAAAAACAGGCTGTGGATTAGAATCATCCTACTGTGGACATAGAAATTTGTGATTGTCTTCTGCCAAACCAAACCACTGTCTAACAGATATCAACAAAAGTCCTGAACACTGTTATAACAAAATAACAGCGTTCAGGATTTTAATGGAACAAGTAATGGAATTAATGAAAAATCAAAACTGCAAAGTGGCATTTTTGAAGATGCTCTACTTTGATACAGTGTTTATAAAGTAATAAAAGAAACTGTTTTTCTCTGGTTGAGAATTTGTGTTTCTTGTAATAAAATTGCCTGAGGTAAGAATAAATAAAATTTTTTGTCATGCTGTACCATCACTTTGTATATTGGTTTAAGCCAATAAAAATACAATTTAAAGCGAATAAAAGTTGAGCAGCTCTCAGATGTGAACTGTAGACTAAAACATACAAACATTATTCAAGAAAAAATGCAAGAGTTTGAGAACAGGGACCAAACCTTGGAGATTCAGTGGTAAGCCTTGAAGAAATCCCTGATTTATTCAGCCAGAGAGGAATGTGGTGAGGTTGTGTGCAAGGACAGAAAAATCAGAAATCTATGGTGAACACAAGAAGTTAAAGAGGCAGTGAAGGAAAAGAAGAAAGCATATCAAAAGTTCCTGGCAAATAAGTCAGCTTTTGCTCTCAAAGAATACAGAGACAAATGTAAGAAATCAAAACACTGTGTAAAACTAACTAAACAAAATCCATGGGAGGACTTTGGCAAGAACATAGAAAATAAATATCAAGAAGGTGGTCAGATATTCTGGAAGGTTGTTGAAGAAGCTTAGAAATGGAGGAAAGAGTGCAGTAAAAGGAGTCAGAGATAATAAAGGTGACATGAAAACGGGAGAAAAAGATATCCTTGAAGTGTGGAGTAATTACTTCGAAAAATTGCTAAATAAAACTAGAAGTGATGACAGCACAGTGGCTCAATAGGCATACAATCAGGAATACATATCCATACTTGAAGTAGAAAAAGCCATCAAAGGCTTGAAATGTGGAAAGGCAGCAGGAGTAGATGATATTCGACCAGAAATGGTGAAGTATGGTGGTATAAAAGTTTTACAGTGGCTGCACTGCATAGTTCAGAAAGTCTGAACAGAAGGATGAATTCCCAATGATTGGAGTAGAGCTCTAATAGTGCCCATATTCCACAATTCTTCTCAACCATAAACGGCTGAGAAGAATTGTGGAAGAAAAGCTTGGTGAAGAACAAGTTGGATTCAGGCCAAATAGAGGCTGTCAGGATCAGATCTTCACTTTATGACAAACAGTCGAGAAAGCATGGGAATATAACAAAGATCTGTATTTAAGTTTTGTCGATCTGGAAAAGGCATATGACAAGGTATCAAGAGAGAAGCTATTCAATACGCTACAGTTATATGGTGTCAATGGGGCATTATAGAAAGCAATACTTAGTCTGTATTTGATTTGTAAGTCAGCAGTTAGAATTGAAGGAAGTACAGGAAGATGGTTTAATGTTAAATCTGGTGTGAGACGAGGATGTACATTATCCCTTCTGTTATTCATTATCTATATGGATCACATCATGAAGGAAAGTGGTATTAAACCTGATATCAAAATTGGAGATGTTAATGTCAGCTCTTTGCTTTATGCGGACGATGTTATACTTCTCAATAAATCCGCTACAAGTTTGCAAGATTCCCTGACTAAATTGAATAACTGTTGTAATAGATATGGTATGAAGGTCAGCATTAAAAAGACAAAGACAATGAAAAAAGGTAGAATTGTTGAAAATGTCAACTGTGTTGTGAATGGGGAACCTGTGGAACAAGTAAAACATTTCAGCTACTTAGGCACGATTTTTAGTGAAGATGGTAAATTAAATATGGAAATAGACAACAGAATCAGCAAAGCTGGTATGGTAAGAAGTCAATTGAATAAATTCATATGGAATAAGAGAGAAATTAGTCGGAACACTAAATTAGCTGTATACAAGACAGTGTTCAAACCAGTCGTAACTTATGGATCTGAGAGCTGGGTCAGAAGTAAAACACTTGACCAAAGACTAGAGACTGCAAATATGAGAGTCCTGAGAAAGATTAGAGGCGTGAACAGGTGGCATCAATGGCAATATCATATTAAAAATGAGGATATTAGGAAAGAACTTGACATTGTCAGCATCCAGAAATGCATTAGCAGAGCTAATCTCAGGTGGTATGGTCACTTAAACAGAATGGGCGAGGAAAGATTAGCAAAACAAGTGTTCTCTGCCAGGTTGGCAGGAAAACAACCCAGAGGAAGACCGAGATATAGGTGGATTGATACGGTACAAATTGCCTTAGACGATAGAAATATAAGATCTGATAATGATAATATTGGAGTCTTGAGAAGTAATAGACTGATTTGGAGGAAAATTGTAGATAGGAAGTTAGTAATTATGTAAATTTTTCATGTAGTACTATCGTATCTTGTACACCCCTTGAGGGTACATGTCAGGAATTTGATGATGATGATGATGAGGAGGCTTTAAATGTGGAAAGGTAGCAGGAGTAGATGATACTCGACCAGAAATGTTGAAGTATGGTGGTATAAAAGTCTTGCAGCGGCTGCACTGTATAGTTCAGAAGGCCTGGACAGAGGAATAAATTCCCGATGATTGGAGTAGAGCTCTCATAGTATCCATATATAAAAAGGAACATAAAACTGAATGTAAGAATTACAGAGGTATTTCTCTACTGAGTGTTCCTGGTAAGATATATGCAAGTATACTGGAGAAACGGTTGAGAAGAAAAGTTGGCGAAGAAAAAGCTGGATTCCGACCAAACAGAGGCTGTCACGATCAGATCTTCACTTTACGAAAAACAGTGGAGAAATCATGGGAACATAACAAAGATCTCTATTTGAGTTTGATCTGGAAAAGGCATATGATAAGGTGCCAAGAGAGAAGCTATTCAATACACTACATTTATATGGTGTCAATGGGGCATTATATCAAGCAATACTTAGTCTTTATTTGAGTTGTAAGTCAGCAGCAGTTAGAATTGATGGAAGTAAGGAAGATGGTTTAATGTTAAATCTGGTGTGAGACAAGGATGTATATTATTCCCTGTTATTCATTATCTATATCCTGTACATCCCTTGAGGTACATATCAAGAATTTGATGATGAAGAATATGTGATATTAACTATATGTAAAGCAAATCATTAATAGAATGAGTCAGCGACAGAATGAACTTTATTCTCTAAAGATAAGGAGATTTCCAAGTATAGTTTTAATTTAGAATCCTTGGTTCCATACAGTTCCAAACTGATGAAAGTTGCATTTTTCATCAATTTAGGAATCAAAGACTGCAATCAAAAATGAATTCCTTTTGGTATACTGCATGCATTAAAATGAAAGCATTAGGCCTCTCTACTGCTGTGAAATAAAACAAAACAGAAAACAGTATTCAGGTAGGAATTGAAGAAACAATTATTAATTTAATTAAATGTAAACTTAATCATGTAATTGTTATAGTAACCTGAACACCCCTTGGGGATACATATCCAAAAATTGATGATGGTTGTATTTACAATGTACACTAATAATTGTCCAGGCACTCCTTTTATTCAAAGTTATGGAACATTTCAGGTTTGTTAATAACATAAAAACCAGTGTACAGATAGTAGGAATCAGTATTTTACTGTAGCAGTTGAATACAGGTTGTATGGCAACACAACGCAAACTCAGTGACCTTGAGAGAGGTGTCATAGTGGGCTGTCACATTGGTGGCATGTCTATACATGCTATTGCTGCTCAACTGGAGCATTGAAAATCAATGGCTGGCAATGTGATCAACAAATGGAGACATTCTGGCAACACTAGTGCATTTCCTTTTTTAGACATGAATACTATGAGAGATCTACTCTAAACATTTGAAATTTGACCTTCTGAACAGGACTTTTATTATGCAGTGTGGCTGATAAAACTTTTATATCTCCACACTGCAGCATTTCTGGTTGAACATCATCTATTCCAACTGCCTTTTCATTTCAAATTTTTTGCTGGCTTTTCTACCTCAAGTAATGTTATATACTTCCCAATGCATTCCTCTTGAATATTTTATACTACTGTTCTGTCACTTTTTGTGTCATTTAGCAATCTTTCAAAGTGATTACTCTAGACATCTAGATTATCCTTATCTTCAGTTTTCAAGTCACTTTTTTTCATATCTGAAAGCTTCTAAAGTACTCTTTTCTCTCTTTCTAAGCTTTTGAATAGTCTCCAAAACATTTTGCGACTATTCTGATATTTATCTTGCATGTTTTTACCAAATTATTTCCATGACAATTATTTAGGTACTTTTACACAGTACTTCACCTTTTTACATTTTTCTCTGTATTCTCTCAGGACACATGCTTGCTTACTTGCTAGGAACTTTCGATATGCATTCTTCTTTTCAAGGACTGTCTCTTTAATCTCTGAAGGTGGCGAACTATAGAAATTCCAGAAAATTATTTGATTCTTTTAAAACTTTCTTACTTTTCTTTTGAATACAATTTAATTCTGCTCAAAACTAAATGGTCATGAACTCCTATTTCAAATGTTCTAAAACTGTATTAATTTACCAATAATCTGGGAGACTATATTTTAAGACCTAATAGCCAGATTTCTCTGAATTGACTTTGCAGTTATCTGACTCATAGAGGGTGTGACGTAAGAACATCAGTTACAATTTAAATTGTTTCTACAATTACTTGGTTTAGTGCTGTGTGACTGTCACAATTTTATTATTGTGCTGTGACGATGCTGGGTAGAAAACCAGCAAAATATTAGTGAGTTTACTAAATGTATTTTTTCCTCTTTGTGTTAGTTATGCTATTAAGCTTTATAATGGATAATGAACACCTAAGCCTTTCTGTATGAGTTCTGTACACCATTGTGTCCTGAATGAGCATGAAGATATTACTATTAACAATACACAGTCAATGAAACTTTTAAAAATATCTTGTTTCTTCCATGTGAATTTGTGTACATCGCTATGCTGAAACATGGTATTAGTTATGACTAGTTCCATGTCTTGAAATGAAATCCTTTGGGTACTTATTATTATTAGCTTTGCCCTTTTCACCAAATTTTCATAAAACATTTCTATATGTCTGGTACTTATTTCTTAATTTGCTGTTTAGATCTCCAACATGGACTAACTTTCTCTCTCTGTCGGTGCTTTCCCTAATGACTTAAATAGACTGATGTTTGTCTGCATCCCTCTACTTGAACTGCCTAGCCATTCAAGAAAATTATCTTCATGTTTATTGTTGAATACTATAGCTACTCATTTCTTTCCTTACCACCTGAAAATAACATCTTGTATTTGTTCATTTAGAAGAATCTTACCTGTTTTTTAACGAGTTTTTTTACTTATTTAGAGAGTAATATTTCCTTTTGTTGCTTCTTATATGCATGAAAATTTTTTAAATATTTACAACAAGATATACACTACTAAAAAATAATAAAAATATCTAACCTCTTTCACTGCAGTTTCTTTCTCTTCACAAGAAGAAAACTCATCTTCCACATCAGAGCCTAGAATATCCATTACCTAAATATAAGTGAAAGTTTGAAGTTAAATAATTTCAAAAATATCATTTCAAAATATTTCAGAAATTTAATCCCTTCAAATTCCCTTAGAATTTTGGGTCATTCTCATTTTTAATCCTCTTAAAGAAACTCAAGAGGATTAAAAAATTAAGTGATTTATTTCATCCTATTTAGCTAAGACCATTAATTTTCTTAATACATGTACTAATAAGAATTAAGTCTAAAATTTTTCCTGTGATACTAAATATTTTGTGTTGAATACTATAGCTACTCATTCTTTCTCCCAGGTTGTTGTTGCCTTAATATAGTATCTTGTATTTGTTGCTTAGAAAGATTTCATCTGTTTTTGTCTTTTTTTGTTTCTGTAGCACACTTATGTTGATCCAGTACTTATATAATTCTTTTGCTAGTTCCATTTCTATTCCATTGATGCCCCTTATGTTGATGGTGTCAATCTTGACTACTGCGAATGTTGAATTTGGATTGTCCCAGTAGCTGACTTTTCACTGACAACTGCACTGTTATAGAGCACAGAAAGTCAGTTTACTGAGCAGGTCCCCAATTCTATATACAATCAAATGCTCTGGAAATGGAGCAAAGCATGTTTCTCTAAACCTTTCCATGGCAATATGATGTCCAGTGATGGGGTGTTACAGACTAAAAGATCAGCTGTGGATCTGAAGTTGTGGAATACATACTGGTAGTTGCTGATTAACTGGTGGGCTCCAGGTAGTGGAGAATTTGCCTACTGATGACTATTTTTATTATTTTTGAAAGGCTGAAAGTGAGGAAAATTGGTTAGTAGTTTGATGGTAGGCTTTTATCTTCCCTTTTTTTTAGAATAGATTGGATATATGCATTAAGATTTCCTATACTAGCTTAGTATAGAAGACTGCAGAGATAATTAGAACAAGTATTAGTTCTAGAGTAGTGTTTGAGTACATTGGGGAGAATAGAAATGCCATCAGAACTGAAGGACTTTTTGATGGTTTATAAATTATTCAGTATTCTGCTGATGTATTTTTGCTTAAAAACCACACAAGACATATTATGTTCTGCTTCTGGTATGGTAGGAAGGAGGTGATGTGCCTTGGTCATCTATGTAAGATTTGAAAGATAAGAGTTGATGCCAGGAAGTCAACTTTGGATGCTGTAACATTCCAGTAGAGAGGAGGACGTGCTGGTGAACACAAGTTGCATCTAATGGTTTTTCTAAGACACCAAAAAGAAATAACTTCCATTTGGACAGAAAACGAGTGTTCTGCTGTTGGCCTTTACAAAGCCATATTTGGATTTGCTGATGGATTGCATTTATTGTGTGCTTCAGCATGGGCTAAGTAAGAAGCTGTGGTGATTCTTGTTGTAAGCCACCTGCAATATCCTGAATTTTTTTTCTTCCACTGCTTGGATATAGAACCATGACTTGGAAAGTGGATAGGAATTTTAGATAGATTGGACTGAAGGCCATTGAAGATAGTTTCTGTGACTCGTTCAGAGCAAGCATTTGAATTAGAAGAATGAAAGCAATAAACAGACGATGGTAAAGAAGAGTGAAAGCTCTGGAGGTTGATCCACTTGGTATTTTTTTTAGTGTTATAGAACACAATGTTAACAGTGACTGGAAGTGGAGCATTCTGTGAAAGAGGAAGATCTCATATTAATAACTCAGATTGTGATCTGAGTTATAGGAGAGGTGACTGCTATAGTGTATCTGGAAAGAGAACTGGTTAAGAAAAGATCTAGGGCAAGATTTCCCAAACTTTTTTTTCCGTGGCCCAGTTATTTTAATGCTTCATCTTCGTGACCCACTAAAATTTTTATGACCAATAGGTAAAATAAAACAGATTTGAATGTTCATAGAGTTTTCATTTATTATTATTATAATAAAGAAGCATTTACTCTTACAAAAATATAAAGAAATTAAACTAAAGCCAAGTAATTTATTGATTGATTAGTAATTAATCAATTGTTCATTGGTGCTAATCAAAGAGTTTGTAACCGGCACATTGTTTGTTTGTTGTTTTATTACTCATTTATCCATCATTAAATGGATAATGGCAAGTGAGATGAAGAAAGAATGAAATAAACTATTTAGAAACAATTATAATAATTATGGTTGTTCAGCCGAACCCACTAGGCAAGGTACACATAATCAGTAAATACAAAAAAAAAAATATGCTCTGTCCAGATGCTTAACTCAAACTGAACAAGCAGAGTGAGTACGTTGGTGGGTGAGTAAAACAAACGCCAGACCGATAAATGATTCGGCTGGTGGTGTGGTTGCTGCCGCACAGTCTTGCCATTAGTTGAGCTACTTTACCGTGAACAAAGAGACTGTGAAATGGCGACGAGGAAGGAGCGCGTTTTTCGCCTCTATTAATTAAATTATTTCTTCATTAGTCCCGATTAAACGCTATTTACTTGTATTTTAGAGTTTTGTGAAAAAAAGAAAACCCAGAAACGGAACACTTAGGTTTTCGAGAGTTTTTTTTTTAGGCGACCTGTCATTTAGCTTTAGTGACCCGGTGCCAGATCGTGACACACCATTTGGAAAATGCTGATCTAGAGTATTCAGAAAATACCAAGGGTCAAAGATCAAGGGGAGAGTGGAGAAGGTTGTCAGGCACTCAGGTTGGTAGATGTATAATTTGCATCAGGTCACTGCTTATAACAATTACTCCACATTGCGTGCAGCTTGATCAGTGGACATGGAAAAGGGAAATCAATTGAAGTTGTGGATTAAGGTCACCTAGGAAGATGACCTTAATTGGCTGACCGGAAAGACTTCTGACTCATTGCTTACAGGTTCAGGCATGTAGCATTATTTTACTGCTGTACATTCAAAACAAAGTAAGTAAGGAAAGAACTTCACATTGTTAGCATTCAGAAATGTGTTAGCAGAGCTAATCTGAGGTGGAGTGGTCACTTAATAAGAATGGGAAAGGAAAGGTTAGCAAAACAAGTGTTCTTTGTCAGGATGGCATCAAAAAGATCCAGAGCAAAACCAAGATTTAGGTGCATTGAAACAGTAAAAAGTGCCTTAGAAGAGAGAGAGAAATATAAGATCGGATAATATTAGTCTTAACAGATTAATTTTGAAGAAAACTGATGATACAAAGTTAGTACGATGTAACTTTTTCATGTAGTATTATATCTTGTACACCCCGTGAGGATACATGTCAAGAATTTGATGATGGCAATGGGTGGTCAGCTTTCTCTCTGGTCGCTCACTGCATGTTATGGTGGATAGCTTCTTTTCTTCAATATTCTCCACAATGCAGAAGTGCCTGAAGGTTCTGTTTGATCACCTACACTCCTTCAACTGTACATAAGTGACCTTCCATTGATCAAGCAATCCAATCTACAGTTCTGAGAATGATGTACAGATGTCAATCCTCCTACCTCTATTGAAAAATCCCACAAACAATCCATAGAGCTTTTACAGCTGCTTTAAACACTGATCTCCATACTTTTTTAATGGGTTGAGGATAATCTAGTCATCTTTAATGCTAACTTGCCTCCCCCCCCTTGTAAGAGGAATCTCAGCTCACTCATCCCTAAACTTAGTAATATACAAATCACCAGACAAGATTAGATCTCTCTTTCTGTACTGATATTTACCTTCAGTCTCTACTGGCATAAAGAAATCATATCAGTACTCCCTCAGCCTCTAAAACACCGGGCACTCTTTTCTGTTCAAGACAGATACTACTTTTCACCCATCCAGCTGCAAATCTCAAATCTACAGTGCCGTAACTAGCTTTTCACTGCCCTGTGCAAGATTTTATTTTTGACCCCTCCCCCTTTTCTTTGAAAAAAAAAAAAAAAGGATAGAATTTTAGATTCAAGTGTTAAAATTTTATTTCACCAATAAGAAAAATCGTTACTTATACAATTCCTATTTAATAGTTGTTTCTTATTAGTCGATTAATTTTTAACTTTAACCAAAAACGCTACAGAATCAGTCCCCACAGCAGCAAAATTTAAAATTTGAAACTGAAAATATAATACTGATTATGTTTTTTGAAATCCCATTTCAGGGCTCCCTTTGTCCTGGGCCAGTGCACCCGTTGCACCTGCCTAGTTATGGCACTGCTTAGAATACTGTTCACATGTTGGTGGTAGTGTATCTAAAATCTTCCTAAACATTCTTAATGCTGTCCACAGGAGCATGAGTAAGCTGATATATAATTTCTCCCTCACTGAGCCATTATATCACGGACTGTTTTAGCTATGTATTTCTTCTAGAGGTACTTCCACCCTTTTTAGTCCAACTGCAAACACAATGAACTTGCTTCTCCTCTTTCTCATTTATTTTATCTATCTCTGTCCTGTTGATAACCATCCTTGTAGGTGTTCCCAAACTACAACTCAAAGTTTCTTCTTTCCTAACCATCAGCTGCACCCAACAATTACAGCTTCTTCTACTTTTTTGTATTGGATTAAAAATAAAAAACCTTGTATGGTTGTTTATAGGTTCTGTAGTTTTCTTGAAAGAGCAAACAACAATTTTTCTTTTAAATTCAGTAAATCTCCTTTAGAGGTCTGTGAAATATAGACAGTCCTCATCCTGATATACAATTCCCTCACACTAAAAAAAAAAAAAAAAAAAAAAAAAAAAAAAAAAAAAAAAAAAAAGCAATCTAAAGATCTTTTTCTTTCAGTGCGAGGAGGAAATTGTATATCAGGAATTCATAGGCATTTTAAAGGAAGATCTTGTCACAAATGACTAGAAAAGCAGCACATGCATACTGGTTGCACTTTCATGAAATTTTAGCACAAAGGATAGACATTTCAGGATGTGTTTCTCAAGATTTAGAATGAATCACAGGTGGATGATTGCCACCACAGAGGAGGTAATATTTATTATTAATATTATTATTGTTATTAATATTATTTCCGGTGATGATATAAACGCTAGACTCTGTGTATGAATTTGCAAGGGAGCTACTTTGAAATGAAAAACAATGATTTGTTACTAAGTTATGCTTACACTGTTTTTGTCAGACTGCCTCAGATCTGTTGAGTAGAAACTTGTACATACTTCACCTTTACTAATCCAAGGTACACCTACTTAAATAAATAAAACTAAGGTATACAATATTAATTAACTTACCTTCACTTTATTACTGCCTTTATTTTCTAAATCTGTTAATTTCAATTTCTTTTTTCTCCCCTAGATATATGTGGAATTTTAAAATATCATTTTAAAAATGTCAATTAAAATGTTTTTAAATTCAAATCTGACTTCATTAAACATACAGTAATCCTAATGAATAAAAATAACTAACAATAGGTTTATAAGCTGTACTAATTATTTAATAAACCTACTAGTTTTGCCACTTAAGCTAGTGGCTTTGTCAGGGTTAGGATGAACACACAAATATACAGCAAATGTTAAATATGAAGTATTACATAACTAAAAACACCGAATGTGTAAGAACTGTTACACAAAAATACAAGTAAAACAGAAACATGGGGAGGGTGGAAGCTGGCACATGGTCAGTCACTGTTCAGCAGGTGTGTCCGATGGTTTGCAGAAAAATTAAAGTCCAACGCGTCTAAAGATCTTATAAGTGACTTCCAAATTTCCAAATGTCACACAAAATCATCCCTTGGTTTCTTTTCAGAATGCCTTGTGAGTGGATTACCATTGTAGCCTCTTTCTTGTTGCAGGAACTGAAGTTGTCTTTTATGTATGGCATAGAGCTCTTGTACCATTCAATGTTGTGCTAAGTGTGGGAGAAATGGAATGCCAGATCTGAGCTATCTTCTCTGTTGTTATTGACATCTCCAATATGCTCCTTTTGTCTTATTTCTAAACTTCTCGATGTTTGCCCTATGTAATTAAGGCTACAAGAATATGGAGTATTGTAAACTCCAGGATGTTTGTTGAAATCTTGTTTGATTTTTGTCAGTGCTTTCTACATGTACCTCTGATAAGGTCAGATGATATCTGAAATGGCTCATCTAATCTATTCTTCTGAAGAGATAAAAACCCAGTATTCACATCAACCATGTTAATATCACTATCATCAAGGAATGTAGTAGCTAATATGACAGTACAATAAAATCATGATGATGATGCCACCTGTTTCTTATCAGACCTCTGCAACTATGTCATCTGTTTAATCATTAATTTTTTTTCCAAACTCTCTTATCTAATACTAACTTTATAGTGATGATGCCTTATTGATCAAAAAGGACCTGAGCTCCAACCTGAGTTCAACAGAGATACCAGACACCAGACTAGCACTCAGATCTCTATACCTTTTTCCTCCACATCTGTATGGGACTCCTAAAATTCACAAGACAGGCATACTGCTCTATCCAATAGTTGAAGGCATAGATACATATCTTCTAGCTAAAAAAAAAAAAAAAAAGAAACTGCTAAGAGGCCTAGCAGGACAATCACTTCCTTCATTAAAATTCAGAGCACTTTGTTCCCACCATCAGCAACATCATTATTGATGAACAGGGCATTTTAGACAGCTTCAATATAGTCAATTTGTTTACTAATGTTCCAACTGAGGAACTCTTCATACTACTACAAAAATTTTTCAAGAAAATTATGGCACTCCTAAAACACTGTATCTTCTCTGGGTACTTCAAGTACAATGATAGCATATATAAACAGACCTTAAGTTTAGCTATGGGCATTCCTCTCTCTCCTGTTCTAGCAAATCTTTATATGAGTATATCAATAATGAACATCTAAGATAAACTTTACTTACAAGTTAGAATTTAATGGTTTACCTCCATTTCTCTATAACTAACTAAGGAATCTGGTAAATGAAAGTCTATTTATCAACAACACATACTGACAGACATCTGCATGTTCCTTCCCACTATTACAGACCTTAAAATTTGGGTATTATTCCAACACTAGGAGCAAGAGCCAGTCAAAACTAGATAAAGAACTCCAGTTTCTAAAATAAAAAAAAATAAAAAAAATCTTTCCATAAAATGGCCACAATGAACACACCGTTTCAAGACTTCTTAACTAACAATGCCATTTGAGGTACTTCCAATGACAAGGAAATCAAAGATTTTATTACTATCAATAATATTAGCTCTATTTCAATAAAACTCATAAAAATCCTTATAGAACATAAAAACAACTTGGTATTGATTTCTTTTATCAGGATGATATCACTACTCTGTTCCATAAAAACTTCAAAACAGCTCCTTAAAATATCCAGGTGTTTACCAAACAGTGTGAGTGCATGAAATCAGACTATGGGCAGACAGAGAAATCTTCTGAACAACACACCAAAGAATATATCAGAGAAGTTGAATACCAAAGATGCAAGGCTCAAGCTCTGTCATCACATGTCCTCTTTACAGCTGATCTACAAGATACCTTGATAGAGCAAAGAATTTGGGAATTTCCAGAAATGGAAATGGATCCAAAACACCTAAATATAAATCGGATATAGTGCGATTTATATTTAGGTCCTAGCTACAGCTAGCCAAACGCATAAGTGTGAACTCATACAATGCTTTTAAAAATGCTACACACACATCTAGACATAATTTAAAATCATTGGAACCCTGTATATCTCTATAATGGCTGTCACCTTATTAATCTTATACCGTTTCTTTGTCTATTAGTTTCCTTTCTACACTCGAAGAAATCTTTCACAAGTAAGGTGAAATGTTGCATTTTTTATTAAAGTAATTATTTATATCCCATTCATGCTTACACCCTTATAAACTATAGTATATCTATATATACAAGGCTCCAGAAATCCACTCATCACAGGCAAGTGAATTTTCAGCCTTGTTCTAAATGCATTCAATATATATTGCCTCATTTACACATTTCTTATTTCATTTAAAAAAAGACAAAACATCTAATTCACTATCAAACTATTTGATCACAGTGGCCTCCAGTTTAATTTTTAACCAGAAGATAGTATCTTACCAAATGTGAATTAATTCCAACCTATAACAGGCAGCATCATGAGCCTCTGTAGCTTAGTAGGTATAGGCGAAGCCCTTTTATCCCTTGGATGGGAATCGAACCCAAGTCTTTCTGCCCAGGGCAGAAAGGCTTGGGTTCGATTCCCATCCAAGATTCCCGTGAGGAACCTTAATCTAGTCTCTTTTGATTAAAGGTGAGTTAGCTGGTCTCATAGAGAGGTAGGTTTTTCATCCCCAAGAACAGGCAAACCAGCCCAGTGAACACAAGCATCTACAGACATAGGACACACCGAGAGGCATAGGGTCAACCACCTTATCCTCCAGACAGTCGCAGTTGTGAAGTCCAGAGCTAAGAACCTAAATGGTTCATGAAAGCTTAAGAAGAAGAACAGGCAGCATAATTTATCAATGACTTTGTGTCTGCAGATTAATTTTGAAAAACTTGCAGGCCATCACCATTTTTAAAAAAATTCTAAGATACCATTATAATACAAAAAAAAAAAAAAAAAAGACAAATTTATGTTCTTATTTTCCCAACACCCTCTTTAACCCTTAAGTAGGTATGCAGTTGTAATATAGTATTGGCATAAGCTTATTTTCACAACGCAAATTAGCTTGGAGTAATTATATACTTGAACATTTTTACATGATGAAAAGACTTTTTAATAGTGTTATTTAATTAAAAAAAAGTCTTGCAAAGATGAGTTAGAGACTGGATCGCATTATTAATGTGACATTAGACATCATGAAAAGATAGACCAGCTCTGTTGCTAGTATTGGCCATTTTCAATTGCACTAGAGAGTTAATAAACTTCATTATTTGTCTTTCCTATTGAATTATTTCTACAGATAATTTATACAAATTAACCTTCATTATGGATAACAAATGAAAGGAAATGCAAGCTACACTTTTTAGTTTTGTGAAACAGTGTAAAACTAAAGGCAAAGATAAGGGACCAGAAAAAAAGCGCTGGAGAAGAGTTCTGATGTTGTGTCATCAACTAAAAACAATTAATGCATGCTTTCTAAGACAAATGGCTCAAAGAATTCAAGTGGCAGTGTGCCACAAAGGCTAAGTTGCATTACAGAATGCAACTTAGCCTTTAGGGAAATACTTAAAGGTCAAAGCTAGACACTCATCTTGTTTTGACCTTTAAAAATATATTTATAAAGTATCCTGGGATTGCTTACAGACATTCTAGATTACTACAAGATTTTTGATGCCCTTTAAAAGTGGAGTCATTTAGATGCCTCATCTTCATGAGACATTCAATTTTCACAAAAAATATGCAACATAGACTTTACCAGAAATCACCTAGGAAACACACCTCCACCCTCTCTAGCTACTTTTCAAAGAAAGATGGAATCTAAAATATTAAAACAAATGCAACACCTTTTTAATATAGTCAATTATAAAGCTAAATTCAATAAACCATTTAACTTCAAAAACTTCATACACTCAATAGTAGAACAGCATTAAAATGACATGAAATATAAAGAATTTGTGTCAGTTACTGCTGATGTCATTAAACAAAAATTAGATTCTAAAATTGTCTCAGGGAGCCCAGTTTGAAAAAACTGATCTAGGATATCTTTATCTTCACTTTTCATGTCACCTTTATTATCTCTGATTCCTTTTGCAGTACTTTTTTTCTTACATTTCAAAAGCTTTTTCAATAGCCTCCAGAATATTTTGACACTCTCCTGATATTTATTTTCTACATTCTTACTATGACTTTTATCTAGCTAGTTTTACAGTGCTTTGCTTTTTTACATTTTACTCTGTATTCTTTAAGATCACAAGCTGACTTTGCCAGGAACTGCCTTTTCTTTTAAAGTTATACAGTGATCATCATTCATTTCAACAAAATTATTAGATTATTGCTGTGTTAAGAATAATTAATTTAATTTTCAGACGTTTCAACCATATTAAGGTCATCATCTGGAGTATACACATAAGGAGTTCTGATTTCTCTATCTGCGAAGATGAAAACATGCTTCTCTAGCTGAATCAATCCATGTTTTCTACAAGGTTTGGTTCTTGTTTCCAAACTATTTCATTCTTTTTAAATAAAACATTTGTATATTTTAGCCTACAGTTCCACTCTGAAAACCGCTCAACTTTGATATTTTTAAAAACTTTCTTAGAAGGTTATATAAACATGGTTATATTATTTAGCATGAAATAAAAATAATGTTACATGTTTCATCTCCATTGTTACACTATAAAAGATATACTTGAAAGACCGATGAATAATAGAATACTAATAACTGACTTACCTTCACTTCAGTTCTGCCTTTACTTTCCGAATCGGTGAAATTCACTTTCTTTTTTTTTTTGGGTTTGAGCCATTTCTGATTGTCATCAGAAAATCCTTTAGAATTTTCAATATTTGTATTCTTGTCTTCAGATGATTCTTCTAATAAATAAATATCTAAATTGTAACATATTTTTAAATTAAATTTCAATGTGCACATATATATATGTGTGTGTGTGTGTGTGTGATGGTAATAGTTGGTAAGATGTGGGTCATTAATCAATCTAAGTGCTCTCCTCTGTACTGAGTCAAGCATTTTGAGGGAGCTCTTAGCAGAAATCTCTGAGGAGCCCACTCCAAATGTGAGAACAGTATTCCATAGCTGGGGATTTGTGATTTGTATAAGGTTAACAGCTGGTTCAGATGTGAAATAAAGTCTTGAGTGAAAGAGAAATCTTAGTTTTTTTAGAAGCTGAGATGCAATGGTTGTGATATGTTTATGCTAAGAGAGGCTTGATGTCAAGGTAATTCTAAGAAGAGAGATCTCATCTTGTCTGGAAATTTGAGTGTTATCAAAATAATACCATAATACCAGGAGAAAATGGTTCTTTTTTTGTGAGAAATAAGACAGAACTGGATTTTACTAGTATTGAAGTTGATGGGGGTTATCTGAGCTCCACAGGAGAATGGCTTAGAGTTCAGAATTGAGAGGAATGGTGGTTGATATTCTGTAGGTTGAGATGAGTTGTGTAGAGTAAGGTTTATCAAATGAAAGGGAGGAGTGTAATGTGCTGTCATTTGCAAAACTGTGTATTGCAAATGGGTTTGAGGTCAACTGAAGTAGGTCATTGATATACAGAAGGAAGTGGGTTGGTGAGAGGATAAAAATCATCTACCATCAACATACAGTGTGTGTGTGTCCAGACAGAAAGCTGGCAATCCAACTCTCCATGGCATTTGTCTAGAGATGGATGATAATGTGAGTAGATCTCCTGTTGATTGGCAGCAATGGAATCCATATTGGTGGTCATTTATTAGCCGGGTGCCTTCAAGACACCAAATTAGTTGAGTGCCTTCAAGGAGGATAGGAGCTGGGAATTGATGGTTTCTGTGGTAGTTAGATGGCAGTAATTTGTAGCCCTTCTTGGGAATGGGTTGCTACATATCTCTCTAAGAATGCTTGAATTGTATTCAGAAGATTTATTTGCTTAACAAATGACCTCCTCTCTCTCTCTCTCAAAAATACCTCCAGTAACTTTCTCACAGACACTCTATTGCTTTCTTTTCCTCAACTTATGTATGCACATGAGCAGGTGCTGGTCAACACCTATATACAGTTCAGCTCCAAACTAGGCCAGTTTCCAGCCTGAAGGATAGATACCAGTGGAGTAAGAGAGTATATACAGGGCATAGGATAGAAGTCAGTTCTAGTGTACAAACCTTCAGGACAATTGGAGAAATGCCACCATGACCAGAAGCCTTTTTAGTGTCTAATTTAGACAATATTTTTTGGATCTCTTTCTGGCAAAAAGATATAGAGGGCATTGTATACTGGGCAGCTGGAATGGTTGGAGGTGGGGGGGGGGCATTTACTATTGTCAGTTATGCATGCATTGGAGGCAAAGTGTGAAGTTAGGAGATTGGCTTTTTCTGTGGGTGGTGATGATGCAACAGAGCTATCTGGGTATGATAGTAGTGGGAATAGTGTTGGGCAAAAATTATGACCGATTGCTTTGGCAAGAGACCAAAAGGCTCTTGTTACTCTTTCAAACTGTTTTGGAAGCGTTGATAGTTTTCTTGCATGTATTTCAGGCTTGAGTATGAGCACTAAAGGAGGATGGAGTTGTTGATGTAAACCAGTTGTGGTAAGCTTGATTTTTCATTTGTACAGCCATGGCACATCTTTTGGAGAACCAGGGTTTAGTTAGGGGACAGCAGGTCAGAGTAGTGTGGGGAATGTATGTTTACATGCCAATCATATTACTCTGTTGATACATTCCGTGCATATGTCTGGGTCAGAAGACTGGAAACAATAGTTCGACCATGGGAATGCAGCATAGAAGTTAAAGAGGCTGTCTCACTTGGCACTGTTATAATGCAAAACTATTCCTGTATAGGAGTGGCTGTGTAAGCATTGTTGCATGGGGGGACGAGTACTAGATTGTGGTCAGAATTACCCGGGGGGGGGGGGATCACTACATTCACTGTGTATTTGGAAGGGTCATTGGTGAGGAAGAGATCTAGGATATTTGGGGAGTGGTTCGGGGGTATTCTGGTTGGCATGTGAACAATTTATTTAAGGTCGTTAGTGATGGCAAATGTTTCAGCTTCTCTGCCTGCAAGATCTGTACAACTGGAGGAGGAAAGCCAGTTGGAATTGTGTACATTAAAATCTCTGAGGAGGATGATTTCGATGACTGAGTGGGGAAGGGATATTTTCAATCAAAGAAGGTCAAAGCTGGAAGATTCTAGGTTGGGTGCTCTCTGGCAAGGTATGTCAGAGTGGATATATGCACAGATGCCACCCTTGGATCAAAAGGAGTTACAGAGCATGTAGTTTGGAAGGCTGAGATGTATAGTGCTGGGAGGAGGTGAGATTTGAGTTTCTGCCAAAATGAGTAGGTGGGGTTTGGTAGACTGAAGATGGTAGTAGACACTATTAAAGTTGGAGTTGAGGCTATGGATGTGCACGGTTCTGTGCAGCATATATTTGACTGCAAGAGTCTTGCACATTTCCTATGCAGTGCTTGCATACCGGTCTCCATGGTGGCTACTAGTCGTGTCACTTCATTTTTCCCGTAATTTAACTTTTTTTCGTGTAACTCTTCATGTAATACTATCACAGTAGTTCTGTACAACTTTCCCTTTGAAGGAATTGATGATGATGATATGGAACTAGATGACAAAATATATGGACTGCCTTAAACACTGATCTTGCAAATGGCGAGTAGTTATACCCACCAAAATGCTATCATATCTCATCACCTGGAAGAAAGACCATGCTTCACTTTCCAGCAGAATATATTATTATTATTAACTGGTAATTAGTTTACGGAATTAACAACGCATACAAAAGTATATTAATTAAAGATAACTTTAATAAATAACTTCTATATTTCGGCAACGTCACGCTACCATCTTCAGGAACATAAAGATATGGTATGTGCACGCAGACACTAACACAAGCAAATGAGGAAAAGTCCTAATGGTGCCCTCTGGCGGGCTGATTTGGTTGTCTTGGCAGTTGGGCTGAAGTTCTCAAAATGTAGGTCTCCTAAATTTGGGGTAGTTTCATGCACCCAAATTTGTTGAGGTTAGGAACGTTTTTTAGAGCTGAAAATTCCTTGAATAATCTTTCGTATTTAAACTTGCTGCGGTGTATTATTTTTGTTTTCTTCCAACGAATTCTATGGTGGGTATCTAAGGCATGGTCTGCCAGCCCAGAGCAGCTGTACTGGTGAAACCAGATGTAGTCTTTGTGTTCTGAAATCCTGATATTTGTTGTTCTGCCTGTTTGGCCAAAGTAGGACAATTTGTAGCTGCAAGGGACCTGGTATACACCAGGTAGGCCTAGGGGAAGTGGTTGGTCTTTGGTAGAGCGGATAAGGGATGCCAACTTTTTATATGGTCTGTAACAAGAAGTAAGGTCATATTTTCTGAGGATATTGGTTATTTTCTCAGAGGTGCCCTGGATGTAGTTGGATGGTGATAGATTTGGTGTAATCTTTATTGTGGAGGGGGGTTGTGGTTTACTGGTTTTAGTATTTTTTGGATTTTTTTTGGGGGGGTTATAGCCATTGGCTAAGAAAGTATTGTGGATGTGGTTTAGTTCAGTAGTTAGGGCCTTGTCATCTGAGCAGATTAATTTTGCCCTGTTA